>NC_053023.1:418514441-418814441 GCF_003073215.2 Triticum urartu | reverse complement strand
GTAACGGCGAGAGTCTTCATCGAACTCCCACTTGAGCTCAAGCACATCATCTGGAATGGTATCATTGGTCCCTGCATCTGGTTGAGGAAGTAATCTGTGAGTCATGGGGACTCAGCAATCTCGCACCCTCGCGATCAAGACTATTTAAGCTTAAAGGTAAGGCAAGGTAATATGTGGAGCTGCAGCAAGCGACTAGCATATATGGTGGCTAACCTGTTCGCAAAAGAGAGCGAGAAGAGAAGGCAAAAGCACGGTCGAACAACTATGATCAAGAAGTGATCCTAGAACAACCTACGTCAAGCATTACTCCAACACCGTGTTCACTTCCCGGACTCCGCCGAGAAGAGACCATCACGGTTACACACGCGGTTGATTCATTTTAATTAAGTTAAGTTTCATGTTATCTACAACCGGACATTAACAAATTCCCATCTGCCCATAACCGCGGGCACGGCTTTCGAAAGTTCAAATCCCTGCAGGGGAGTCCCAACTTAGCCCATCACAAGCTCTCATGGTCAACGAAGGATATTCCTTCTCCCGAGACATTCCGATCAGACTCGGCATCTCGGTTTTACAAGACATCCTCGACAATGGTAAAACAAGTCCAGCAACACCACCCGAATGTGCCGACAAATCCCGATAGGAGCTGCACATATCTCGTTCTTAGGGCACACTCAGATGAGACATCCTACGAGTAAAACAAACCCTCAAGTTTCCCTGAGGTGGCCCCGCAGTCTACTCGGTCGGACCAACACTCAGAGGAGCACTGTCCCAGGGGGTTTAAACAAAGATGACCCTTGGGCTCCGGAAACCCAAGGGAAAAAGAGGCTAGGTGGCAAATGGTAAAATCAAGGTTGTGCATTGCTGGAGGAGTTTTATTCAAGGCAAACTGTCAAGGGGTTCCCATTATAACCCAACCACGTAAGGAACGCAAAATCCGGGAACATAACACCGATATGACGAAAACTAGGGCGGCAAGAGTTGAACAAAACACCAGGCAAAAGGCCGAGCCTTCCACCCTTTACCAAGTATATAGGTGCATTAAGATAAACAAGACAATATGGTGATATCCCAACAATAAACAATGTTCCAACAAGGAACGATCTCCAATCTTCACCTGCAACTAGCAACGCTATAAGAGGGGCTGAGCAAAGCAGTAACATAGTCAATCAACGGTTTGCTAGGACATGGTGGGTTAGAGGTTTGACATGGAAATTTGGGAGGCATGATAAGCAAGTGGTAGGCATCATAGCATAGGCATAGCAAAAGAGCGAGCATCTAGCAAGCAAAGATAGAAGTGATTTCGAGGGTATGATCATCTTGCCTGCAAAGTTGTCAGAGTTGAGTTGATCCTCGTAAGCGAACTCAACGGGCTCCTCGTTCGTGAACTCTTCTCCCGGCTCTACCCAAACAAGACAAACAAGCAGAAGGAACACAATCAACCACGTGCAATGCTCAAACAACATGATGCAAACATGGTATCCTATGCGGGATGCGATATGTGATGCATATGTAAGATTTGACAAGGAATGATTGAACCTGGCCTCAACCGGGAAATCCAAGAGTTCCACTGGAAAGGTGAGGTGATTTCGGTTGAAATCGATATAAATATCACCAGAATCGGATGCACGGTTTGGAAATGGCAAGCAAAACAAATATGGCACCGGTCTGCGATAATCAGCAAGTGACCAACTAAATGCGTCAAGATAAATATGCTACGGCACTCAAACATGACAACAAAATACATGGCAGGGATCAATTTATGATGCTTGACAAAATATGAACACTGATCTACGGCTAATTCATCCATTAACAGGTTCAAACAAGCATGGCAAAAATGCAAATGATAATAGGTTTCAGACTTAGTGAAATTAACACAAGTCTGGAATTTATCATCAGGAAGCACACTTTAGAGCATGAAAACTACATGCTACAGGAACTTGACATGGCAAAGCAAGGCATAAGATAAAGCTACTCAAAGCACTTAACAAAAGTCCCTTAGTGACCTTGAGACAAAAGGGATCAGAAAATACAATTGCAAGCATGCGAACATGGCAAAAACATAAACAGAATTCAGACTTAGTGAAAAACTGGAGCATGCAAATCAGTTAACGAGTAGGCATGTTTACGAGCTCGATGCACTCACTACAGAGCATGGCATGACAAACTAAGAATACACCCATCAAGAATACATGTCATAGAAGCTAGACATGGAAAGAACAACAACATAGCATGCACGGATCAATAGCAACATCCTCGGCAAAATCGCTAACAAGTCAACAATCTGCCAGGATTCACGATATAGCAAAAGTAGAGCTCGATTGACTCAAGCTAGGGTGCTCCATAAATGCAAAAAAGACATGGATGGATAAAGCACCACAATGTTAATAAATCATCCTTACTGATCATCCTCAAAAGAGGCACAGATCACTAGGAAACAACATGAACATATGGCATAACGACAAAATCAGGACAAGGACTTGGTGAAATTCTAAGTCCCTGAAATCAGCATTACCGATTACACTACTTTGCAAGCTTGTGCTAGTCACCAAAACTATCACAAAAATACATGGTAAGCACCTCTGTAAAGATGGCATGGCATATAACAAAAAACATGTAGAGATCAGGATCATATCATGCACACATTAATCATGGCAAAAATGACAAATAGCTATTTGATGAAACAGATCTGACAGATTCACCACATAGCCCTCTTCCAATAGCATTTCGGGCATCACGATGAGCTCAAATGAAAATGATGCAATGAGATGAAATGATGTACTCATTGAGACGAACATTTTTGATATGCTACACGCGCAAATCGGAGTTACGGATGCAGAGATACAACATGATGAAGATTGCAAAAAAATAAGGGGATTAGGTCAAAAATATTAGGTCAACCCTCAGATCTGGATCGGCCGATCTACACTGTAGGGATGCACTCGGCCCGAGGTTTGACGGCGCCAAAGTTGAGGTCGCCGGCGATGGGATCCGGCGGAGGAGGAGGTCATGGCAGGGGACGGTGATGTTCACGGCGGCGCGCTGCGGAGGAGGAGGTGGCGGCCTCAGTCGCGGGCGGAGGCGCAGTAGGTCGGGGCGGCCGGCACGGAGACGACTCCAGCGAGGTCGCGGTGGTCGCCGGTGAGGTGGCGGTGGCAGAGGCGGAGCTGCGGGCGTCGGCGTCGAAGGAGAAGGCGGCGGGGTCGCGGTAGCCGGATGGGCCGCGGGGGCCCTCCCGCGGGCCGAGCGGGCCGGGCGCGGCGCGGCGAAGTGGGGCTCCCGCCTGGGACACGTGGTGTCACCCGATAGGTCCGGCGGAGCAGGCGGACATGTCCGCTGCCTGGATTTTTGTCTGGCGGCGGCGGGTGGAGTTTTTAGGGTTAGGAGGAGAAAGAGACTCGGGATTTTCGGGAGAGGATCTATATATAGGCATAGAGGGAGCTAGGAAGCTCAGAATGAGGAGCGGTTTGCGGCCAAGCGATCATGATCGAACGCTCTAGACGATGGGAGAGGTTTTGGTGGGTTTTGGGCCAAATTGGAAGGGTGTTGGGCTACAACACTCACGAGGCCTTCTCGGTCCCTCAGTTAACCGTTGGCGTATCAAACGAAGTCCAAATGGCACGAAACTTGACAGGCAGTCTACCGGTAGTAAACCAAGGCCGCTTGGAAAGTCTCGGTCCAATCCGGAAATGTTTAACCCCCACACATGAAAAGAGGTAGAAAGGGGCACCAGAGGAGATAGGAGCGCCGGAATGCAAAACGGACAACGGGGATAATGCTCGGATGCATGAGACGAACACGTATGCAAATTTGATGCCCATGATGACATGATATGAGATGCATGACAAAGGCAACAACACACGGAGACAAAAACCCGAACCCGAGGAAAATAAAATAACTTAGTGCCGGAAACGGCAAGAGTTGGGATACATATAAGGTAAATTACATCCGGGGTGTTACAACACTCCACCACTACGAAAGGATCTTGTCCCGAGATCTAGGACTAGAAAAACACCGGGTACTCAGAACAGAGGTGATCCTCGCGTTCCCAGGTGGCTTCACAGTCGGAATGGTGTGACCACTTGACTTTGAGGAATTTGATTGACTTATTGCGAGTCTTGCGCTCAGTTTCTTCAAGAATAGCAACGGGGTGCTCACGATAAGAAAGGTCTTCTTGGAGATCAATGTCTTCGAAGTTGACAGTGCGGACAGGGGTCTTGAAGCACTTGCGGAGCTGAGAGACATGGAACATGTCATGCACATTTGCAAAGTTTGAAGGAAGCTCGAGTTGATAGGCGAGATCGTCTCTCTTGCTGACGATCTTGAAAGGACCCACGTATCTAGGGGCAAGCTTCCCTTTGATACCGAAGCGACGAGTACCTTTCATTGGAGAGACGCAGAGGTAAACATGGTCTCCGATCTCGAAAGCCAAATCATGATGCTTACTATCATAGTAGCTCTTCTGGCGCGATTGCGCTGCTTTGAGGTTATCACGAATGACTTTGCACATTTCCGCTGCCTCTATGATCAAGTCATTTCCAACAAGTTGACGTTCACTGATCTCTGACCAGTTAAGAGGAGTACGACACTTCTTGCCATAGAGAATTTCAAATGGAGCCTTGCCCGAACTTGCTTAAAAACTGTTGTTGTAGGACTCGGCATATGGAAGACAATCTTCCCACTTCATACCGAAAGAGATAATGCAAGCCCTGAGCATATCTTCGAGAATCTGATTGTCACGCTCGACTTGGCCGCTAGTTTGAGGATGAAAAGCTGAGCTGAAACGGATGTTGGTGCCCATGGCCTTCTGAAAAGAATCCCAAAACTTGGAGGTAAAGATGCTGCTACGGTCTGAAGAGATCAACTGCGGAATGCCGTGCAGAGAGACAATCCGAGAGGTATACAGCTCTGCCAATTGAGCTGCAGTGATAGACTCTTTGATAGGCAGGAAATGGGCCACTTTAGTGAGTTTGTCGATGACAACGAATATAGCATCGTTGCCACGCTTGGACTTTGGAAATCCCGTCTAGTCCATCTCAATGTGGTCAAAGTTCCATTCTAGAATGGCAAGAGGTTGGAGGAGACCAGCTGGTCATTGGTGTTCTGCCTTCACTCTTCTGCAGACATCACATTCATTCACGAACTGAGCAATCTCATGCTTCATTCAAGTCCACCAATAAGCCTGCTTGAGGTCCTGGTACATCTTCGTACTTCTAGGGTGGATGGAGAGGAGTGAATTGTGAGCCTCGTTCATAATGACTTTACGAAGGTCACCTTTAGGCACAACAATGCGATCCTCGAAGAAGAGAGTATCTTTGTCATCAAGACGATAGCACTTGTACTTGGGTTGACTCTTGGCAATCCCAATCTTCACCTTCTTCACCATAGCATCAAGAAGTTGAGCCTCGCAAATCTGATCTCCCAAAGTAGGAGAGACTTGGAGGTTGGCGAGGAAACCTTGAGGAACAACTTGCAGATTGAGTTTGCGGAAAGCTTCACAAAGCTTGGGTTGGTAAGGCTTGAGAATCAAAATGTTGCAGTAAGCCTTCCTGCTCAATGCGTCAGCAATTACATTGGCCTTGCCTGGAGTATATTCGATGCTCGGATTATACTCTTGAATCATTTCGACCCAACGAGTCTGCCTGAGGTTGAGATTAGGCTGAGTGAAGATGTACTTGAGACTCTTGTGGTCAGTGAAGATGTCCACTTTTCTTCCCAATAAGAGATGTCTCCAAGTCAAAAGAGCATGCACAACTACCGCCAACTCGAGGTCATGAGTGGGGTAGTTCTTCTCATTGGGCTTCTACTGGCGAGAAGTATAGGCCACAACTTTCTTCTCTTGCATCAACACTGCACCAAGACCTTGAAGAGAGGCATCGCAGAAGACCTCGAATGGTTTGGATTCATCAGGAGGAGTCAGAACTGGAGCAATGACTAATTTCTCTTTCAAGGTGTTGAAAGCGATGTCACATTCAGGAGACCAAACGTACTTGACGTGCTCCTGGAGAAGGTTGGAAAGCGGCTTTGCGATCTTTGAAAAGTTCTCAACGAACCTTCGACAATAGCTTGCGAGACCAAGGAAGCTGCGGAGTTGCTTGACGTTCTGAGGTGGTTCCCAATTCACAATTGCAGACACCTTCTCAGGATTCACCGCTATGCCCTTGGCAGAGATGATATGCCCAAGATAGAGAACCTCATCGAGCCAAAACTCGCACTTTGAGAACTTGGCGTAGAACTGATGTTCTCTGAGCTTATCAAGCACCAAACGCAAGTGCTTGGCATGATCTTCCTTGTTCTTGGAAAAGACCAAAATGTCATCGAGGTAGACCAAGATGAAGTCATTTGTGTAGGGGTTGAAGATGAAGTTCATCATGCGAGAGAACGTCGGGGAGCGTGGACGAGGCCGAAAGACATGACAGTGTATTCATATGAACCATAGCTTGTTCTAAAAGCCGTCTTGGGGATATCTTGCTCACGAATTCGGATCTGGTGATAGCCCATACGGAGATCAAGCTTGGAGAATACTTGACCACCTTTGAGTTGTTCAAATAGCTCGTTGATGTTGGGAAGTGGGTACTTGTTCTTTATAGTCTTCTTGTTCAATGGACGGTAGTCAACACAAAGTCGGTCTGTTCCATCCTTCTTCTTCACAAAAAGAACTCCACAACCCCACGGAGAAGAACTAGGTCGGATGAGACCCATTCTCTCTTGAATATCGATTTGCTTCTTCAGCTCCTTCAACTCTTCAGCTCCAAGCTTGTAAGGACGTTTGCAAATAGGTTCCTTGCGAGGCTCAAGATCGATGATGAATTCAACTGGCCGGTGCGCAGGCATTCCAGGAAGCTCTTCTGGAAAGACGTCTTGATATTCGCAAACGATTGGAATATCCAGTTCATCCTTCTCATTGAGAGAAAACAGACGGATGGTATCATCATGAGCGGCAAAGACAATTACATCCTCAGACGAATGAGTCAATTGAATCTGCCTGGCAGCACAATCAAGATGAGACTTGTTCTTAGAAAGCCAATCCATTCCGAGAATAAGATCAATATCCGAGTTACCAAGGACCACTGGAGAGGACAGAAACTTGTAGTCGCCCAACGTGATAGAGACATCGGGAGCAACCAAACTGGAAGTCAAAAGCTTGCCCGGAGAAACAACTTGCATGACTTTGGGCATAACCTCACTATCAACATTGTGCTTTGATGCAAAAGGGAATGACAAGAAAGAATGCGATGCACCAGTGTCAAAAATCACTTTTGCAGGAACATCGTTAATAGGAAGGTTACCCATGACGACATCCGACAAGTCCTCTGCCTGAGCTGCATTCAAGAAGTTGACCTTGGCGTGCTTTGGTTTTGCTTGACCACAGCTGTACTTGCCGATCTCATAGGAGGAGGAGGAGGTAGACGGCTCTGCTTGAAGCATTTGTTGGCATAGTGACCCTTCTGTTGGCACTTGTTGCACGTGACCTCCGAGAGTGGATGGTGATACAGAGCACTTGATCTTGGAGCTTGAGACGAAGTCTTGTTCTGAAAGCCAGGGTTGGGTGTGTGGGAAGATCCACTGCCACCTTTGCTCTTTTGCTGATAAGGCTGACAGAACGGAGGAGGAGGTAGCCAATACTTCTGCTGCTTAGCCACTTGAGTTGAGGAAGAAGGACTAGCATCTCTGAGTCGCTTCTTGGAAGCATCGCACTTCAGTTGAGCAGTCTCTTGCTTCATTGCCATGTTGTAAAACTCATCGTACCTCTTGGGTTCAAAGAGAACGAGAGCTAGCTGGATTTCTTCTCTGAGACCACCCTTGAACTGGTATATCATGCTCTTCTTGTTAGGGACGTCTTGCTTAGCAAAACGGGCAAGCTTTTGAAACATCTTGTTGTACTCGTAAACAGACATAGATCCTTGCTTCAGGTTGCGGAATTCCTCACGCTTGCTTTCAACCACGCTCTGAGGAATATGATGAGCTTTGAAGTCTTGACGGAATTCATCCCAGGTAATCACATGGCCTCCTCTGGAATCTTTGTACTGCTGAAACCATTCTACAGCTTGGTCTTTGAGTTGGAATGAAGCGAACTTGACAAAGTCCTCAGGCCTGACGTTACTGCACTCGAAATGCTTGCATATGTCCACGTGCCAATCATCGGCGTCTGTTGCCTCAACATAATTGCTGAAGGTCTTTGGCTGGTTAGCAAGGAATTGGTTGAGTATAGCAAACTGATTCTGATTGTTTCCATGACCCTGGTTCCCTTGGTTGCACTCTTGAAGAAGTTGCATGATCAGCTGCGTGTTTGCATTGGTAGCAGCCATCACAGCTTGCCATGCCTCCGGAGGTGGAGGTGGTGGTGGCGGATCAGGATTCGGAGTCGTGCGCGTTGGGGGAGACATCCTGAATAGGTTGACATCCATTAGCACATAGACAGACAAATATTGAAGCTGAATCAAACGGGTTAAAATTGCAACATATAGTCTTCACATCCGAACAAAATGAACGAATGCATTCCAATTGAAATGGTCACATATCCATAAATTGAGAAGCCACTTACAATTGAGGTAGAAGAAAAACAACAAGGTACGAACAAGAACGAATACTTGGTGAGGATCACCCAATCTCAAACCAAATATCCGCGGAAGAAGAACTAGAGCTACAAGAATTCCCACCTATGAAACTCCCGAACCTTTCCGGTTATGCAATCAGGTGTTGGGGATACAGGGAAGCATAATATCTCACCCAAATCTAGCAAATCCTACATCCAGCTGTATCCATCCTTCAACACATAACCAAGAAAAACTTCGGAAATCATTTACCTCAGCCTTCGAAAAGCATCCGTTATACGAGTTATGGCAATACTCCCGAACTCCCGCCCCAGTACTGGGTGGCATCGAGGTTATCTCACCAACAACTGCATAAAAGAGATTTTTGATGTCGGCGAAACTCAGGTATTCCAGAATCTCAATGATAAAGTTGTGACGACAACACCTCGGAGCTCAACTCCCCGGGACACTACCACAACCCCTAAATGACAGGAGGCACCAAGAACAATGTTCTCGTCACAAATCGATCGGAACGATTACAAGATACCCGCGTGATCCTAAAATTTTTTTAGTGAAATTTGAGAAGAGAAGAGTCAAAATTCTACGTCAGGATGCCTCACCAGAGCGATGAAGGGACTGGGGAGTAAAAAGAATTCCTAAACTCTCCGATATATAATTCTTAAAAGACTCAAAACATTTTTCTAGACTCAACAACGCCAACGATTCGATCAAGCAGGGGGCTCCTAAGGTCTGGGAAGGCTCTGATTACCAACTTGTAACGCCCTCGATGCGGCTATATCTCCTACGTGTCGAAGCATGACTTAGAGGCATAACCGCATTCAAAGCAATGTCACAAGTAAGGTAATCTTCACAACAACCCATGTAAATAGATAAAAGGGGAAAGGATACATAGTTGGCTTACACTCGCCACATCACACAAATACATGAATAACATTACAATCATCCAATACACTCATGGTCCGACTAAGGTACCAAAATAAAGATCAACCCCACATGCGACACGGTCCCCGATCGCCCCAACTGGGCACCACTACTGATCATCTGGGAAAGACACATAGTAACGGCGAGAGTCTTCATCGAACTCCCACTTGAGCTCAAGTGCATCATCTGGAACGGTATCATCGGTCCCTGCATCTGGTTGTGGAATTAATCTGTGAGTCACGGGGACTCAGCAATCTCGCACCCTCGCGATCAAGACTATTTAAGCTTAAAGGTAAGGCAAGGTAATATGTGGAGCTGCAGCAAGCGACTAGCATATATGGTGGCTAACCTGTTCGCAAAAGAGAGCGAGAAGAGAAGGCAAAAGCACGGTCGAACAACTATGATCAAGAAGTGATCCTAGAACAACCTCCTACGTCAAGCATTACTCCAACACCGTGTTCACTTCCCGGACTCCGCCGAGAAGAGACCATCACGGTTACACACGCGGTTGATTCATTTTAATTAAGTTAGTTTCATGTATCTACAACCGGACATTAACAAATTCCCATCTGCCCATAACCGCGGGCACGGCTTTCGAAAGTTCAAATCCTGCAGGGGAGTCCCAACTTAGACCATCACAAGCTCTCACGGTCAACGAAGGATATTCCTTCTTCTCCCAAGACATTCCGATCAGACTCGACATCTCGGTTTTACAAGACATCCTCGACAATGGTAAAACAAGTCCAACAACACCGCCCGAATGTGCCGACAAATCCCGATAGGAGCTGCACATATCTCGTTCTCAGGGCACACTCAGATGAGACATCCTACGACTAAAACCAACCCTCAAGTTGCCCCGAGGTGGCCCCGCAGTCTACTCGGTCAGACCAACACTCAGAGGAGCACTGGCCCGGGGGGATGTTTAAATAAAGATGACCCTTGGGCTCCGGAAACCCAAGGGAAAAAGAGGCTAGGTTGAAAATGGTAAAACCAAGGTTGGGCATTGCTGGAGGAGTTTTATTCAAGGCGAACTGTCAACGGGCTCCCATTATAACCCAACCGCGTAAGGAACGCAAAATCTGGGAACATAACACCGATATGACAGAAACTAGGGCGGCAAGAGTGGAACAAAACACTAGGAAAAAGGCCGAGCCTTCCACCCTTTACCAAGTATACAGGTGCATTAAGATAAACAAGAAAATATGGTGATATCCCAACAATAAACAATGTTCCAACAAGGAACGATCTCCAGTCTTCACCTTCAACTACCAACACTATGAGAGGGGCTGAGCAAAGCAGTAACATAGCCAATCAACGGTTTGCTAGGACATGGTGGGTTAGAGGTATGACATGGCAATTTGGGAGGCATGATAAGAAAGTGGTAGGCATCATAGCATAGGCATAGCAAAAGAGCGAGCATCTAGCAAGCAAAGATAGAAGTAATTTCGAGGGTATGATCATCTTGCCTGCAAAGTTGTCAAAGCTGACTTGATCCTCGTAAGCGAACTCAAAGGGCTCCTTGTTCACGAACTCGTCTCCCGGCTTTACCCAAACAAGACAAACAAGCAAAAGGAACACAATCAACCACGTGCAATGCTCAAACAACATGATGCAAACATGGTATGCTATGTGGGATGCGATATGTGATGCATATGCAAGATTTGACAAGGAATGATTGAACCTGGACTCAACATGGAAATCCAAGAGTGCCACAGGAAAGGTGAGGTGATTTCGGTTGAAATCGATATAAAGATAACCGGAATCAGATGCACGGTTGGAAATGGCAAGCAAAACAAATATGGCACCGGTCTGCGATAATCAGCAAGTGACCAACTAAATGCGTCAAGATAAATATGCTACGGCACTCAAACATGACAACAAAATACATGGCAGGGATCAATTTATGATGCTTGACAAAAGATGAACACTGAGCTACGGCTAATTCATCCATTAACAGGTTCAAACAAGCATGGCAAAAATGCAAATGATAATAGGTTTCAGACTTAGTGAAATTAACACAAGTCTGGATTTTATCATCAGGAAGCACACTTTAGAGCATGAAAACTACATGCTACAGGAACTTGACATGGCAAAGCAAGGCATGTATGAAGCTACTCAAAGCACTTATCAAAAGTCCCTTAGTGACCTTGAGCCAAAAGGGATCAGAAAATACAATTGCAAGCATGCGAACATGGCAAAAACATAAACAGATTTCAGATTTAGTGAAAAACTGGAGCATGCAAATCAGTTAACGAGTAGGCATGTTTACGAGCTCGATGCACTCACTACACAGCATGGCATGACAAACTAAGCATACACCCATCAAGAATACATGGTATAGAATCTAGACATGGCAAGAACAACAACATAGCATGCACGGATCAATAGCAACATCCTCGGCAAAATCGCTAACAAGTCAACAATTTGCTAGGATTCACGATATAGTAAAAGTAGAGCTCGATTGACTCACGCTAGGGTGCTCCATAAATGCAAACAAAGACATGGATGGATAGAGCACCACAATGTTAACAAATCATCCTTACTGATCATCCTCAAAACAGGCACGGATCACTAGGAAACCACATGAACATATCGCATAACGACAAAATCAGGACACGGACTTGTGAAATTCTAAGTCCATGAAATCAACATTACAGATTACACTACTTTGTAAGCTTGTGCTAGTCACCACAAATATCACAAAAATACATGGTAAGCACCTCTCTAAAAATATGGCATGGCATATAACAAAACACATGTAGAGATCAGGATCATATCATGCACACATTAATCATGGCAAAAATGACAAATAGCTATTTGATGAAACAGATCTGACAGATTCACCACATAGCCCTCTTCCAACAGCATTTCGGGTATCAAGATGAGCTCAAATGAAAATGATGCAATGAGATGAAATGATGTACTCGTCGAGACGAACATTTTTGATATGCTACACGCGCAAATCGGAGTTACGGATGCAGAGATACAACATGATGAAGATTGCAAAAAATAAGGGGATTAGGTCAAAAATATTAGGTCATCCCTTAGATCTGGATCGGCCGATCTACACTGTAGCGATGCACTCGGCCCGAGGTTCAACGGCGCCGGAGTTGAGGTCGCCGGCGATGGGATCCGGTGGAGGAGGAGGTCGCGGCAGGGGACGGTGATGTTCACGGCGGCGCACGGCGGCGGAGGAGGTGGCGGCCTCGGTCGCGGGCGCAGGCGCGGTAGGTCGGGGCGGCTGGCGCGGAGACGACTCCGGCGAGGTCGCGGTAGACGCCGGCGAGGTCGCGGTGGCAGAGGAGGAGCTGCGGGTGCCGGCGTCAAAGGAGAAGGCGGCAGGGTCGCGGTAGCCGGATGGGCCGCGGGGCCCTCCCGTGGGCCGAGCGGGCCGGGCGGCGGCGCGGCGAAGTGGGGCTCCCACCTGGGACACGTGGCGTCACCCGATAGGTCCGACGGAGCAGGCGGACACATCCTCTACCCGGATTTTTGTCCGGCGGCGGCGGGTGGAGTTTTTAGGGTTAGGAGGAGAAAGAGACCCGGGATTTTCGGGAGAGGATCTATATATAGGCATAGAGGGAGCTAGGAAGCTCAGAATGAGGAGCAGTTTGCGGCCACGCGATCGTGATCGAACGTTCTAGACGATGGGAGAGGTTTTGGTGGGTTTTGGGCCAAATTGGAGGGGTGTTGGGCTGCAACACTCATGAGGCCTTCTCGGTCCCTCGGTTAACCGTTGGCGTATCAAACGAAGTCCAAATGGCACGAAACTTGACAGGCGGTCTACAGGTAGTAAACCAAGGCTGCTTGGCAAGTCTCAGTCCAATCCGGAAATGTTTAACCCCCACACACGAAAAGAGGTAGAAAGGGGCACCGGAGGAGATAGGTGCGCCGGAATGCAAAACGGACAACGGGGAAAATGCTCGGATGCATGAGACGAACACGTATGCAAATGCGATGCCCATGATGACATGATATGAGATGCATGACAAAGGCAACAACACACGGAGACAAAAACCCAAACCCGAGAAAATAAAATAACTTAGTGTCGGAAACGGCAAGAGTTGGGATACATATAAGGTAAATTACATCCGGGGTGTTACAATGTAGCACTGCTCAAATAAGAAACCTCCCCCACCATCCGCGCGGCAAAATCACCTCCTTTTTACTAATCTTGATTCTATAATTTTTTAGATCAATATAATTGAGATTTGTATAGATAGCACACAGGAGAAAAACCAAGTGGTACGGTTAAGGGCATCTACAATGTGTAGCCAAATGTGAAGATAGCTTTTGGCATCGTGGGAACCATTGTGGATGGTGTTGCCAAAGCCAAAAATATGGAAACGAAGCTCCCTGATTGATTGATTGAAGGAATAGAAAAATGCAACGTCTCTCCTCTTTCTCCCATGCTTGGACGCATGTAGTACAGTATAGAGCACAGAGTCTACTCCCCTGTCCCGTCTATCACAAATCACAAAGCAGTGAGGCGTCAAATCACAAAAGCACGGACGAAGCAACCATCATTTCACTCTTCGCTGACTCCGCTTCTCCATCGTCTTCTTCGAGAAACCATCTCACCGCACTAGTACTCCTAGTAGTACTCCCTCCGGTCCTTTTTTGTCTGCGTCTAAGAAAATTTCATTTTCCCCGCAATGCTCTGCGCATTGGCATTTTTTCGCTGCTCTTTCCAACTGGGCCCTCCATCCCTTTCCACCGCATGCGTGCCTGTAGTAATCCCATCTCTCTTTCCCATGCGCTTCGCATCTTCCCAAGGCAGAGAGAGCTGCTTGCATGCAGAAACAGGAGAGAGAGCAAGAGGCGCATGCGTGCAGAGAGATGGATAGGGGGGAGAGAGAGACGACATGCATGCAAAGTATGAGCCAATCTCGCATGCAACCAGGGTCTCCTCAGATGAATCCAGGGGCAAAACAGTCCATTTTTTGCTAATTGCTCCTCTCCTTGGTATACGGGCTGGACCTTAGACGCAAAGAAAAAAGGACCAGAGGGAGTACTAGTAAAGGACTTCCTGGATGCAAATAAGGCGGTTGTCTCGGCTTGCAGGTGGTACTTGCGAACGACTTATCGTGGTCTCCCTCAATGATTTTCTCCGTCGAACGCACTTCGCCAAACCACCAAAAAAAGATATCATTGACGTCACCGCAATGGGGAAGGAAGTCAAATATAGTTACTACCTCCATTTTTTTGTACACAAGGCCAGTATATCAAAATTACAATTTGCAAAGGGCCACTAACACTAATCGAGGCAAAATTGATGGGGTTAGCAACCAAGGACATTAATATCCCCTGCATGCATGCGGAAGTGAGAAGGTTGGTTTGCATGGCATTGCATTAATCAAGTGATGAGGAGTGATATGGTTAGCTCTTTGGTATTTGGAGAAAAAAATATGCATTAATTGACACGTGAAACGAGGATTTGTATCGATTAAATCCCGCAAAGGAAAACCCCGCCTTTCTTTTTTAACACTAGTACTCCTAGTACGTACGTACTTATCCTGTTTGGGTCTAGGCCTTGCATTGCCAAACTTCGCCACACATTTTTGCCAAGCTTCCCTAAAGTTTTCAAAATGAGAAGGAGGTACACTTGTGCACGGCTGTCGCGGTCGCACCACACCCTCACACGGTCGCTCCTACATGCCGCGGTCGCATGGCACCCTCACACAGTCGCTCCTGCACGCCGCAAACCCAACCAAGGGAGCGCACCCTCACTGACACGTGCTGTCGCATGTGAACAAACCAAACTCAGCCATCCTATCGCTGACACATAATTTTCATTCATAGAGTATGTTTATCCAACCGCATGTTGGGGAGTATCCGTACGGCCCGTGTGGTGGTCTGTTGGGGAAGAAGAAGAGGTGACGAAGAAGGAAAGAAGGGTTAGGAGACGTAGGATATTCATCCAACCGCCTAAAATGGTAGACTGACCTAAGTCAGGCGACTTGCATAACAAATATATGTTTTTACACAGCAAAATATCCATAAAAACAACAACATAAAGAAAAACTATCACTGCTCGCGAAAAGAGACGACCTCGTCGTCTTTGGCTACCGGCGTGAACCAGCCGTCGCTGCCGATGTGTGTCTCCGCACCGTGGTTGTCCTCGGCCTCCAGCTACTCGTTCAAGCGGAGCGTGCGGGCGCTCTGCACGGACAAGAGCACAGCCCGGTTAAAGTCGAGGACGTCCGGTTGCGCCTGCAGGAGGGCCTTGATGGCAGCGGCATCCGCGCGCTCCGCGTCGAGTCGAGCCTCCGCCCCCCGGTTCAAGTCCAGGACGTCCGGTTCCGCCCGCAGGAGGGTGTCGATGAGAGTGGCATCCGCACGCTCTGCGTCGAGTCGAGCCTCTGTCACCCGGTTCAAGTCCAGGACGTCCGGTTCCGCCTGCAGAAGGGCCTTGATGGCAGCGGCATCCACGCGCTCCGCCTCAAGTTGAGCCTCCGCCGCCCGGTTCACATCCACGACATCCAGTTCCGCCTGTAGGAGAGCCTCGATGGCAACAGCATGCGCGCGCTCTGCGTCGAGTTGAGCCTCTGCCTCCCGGTGCTCCTTTAGTATGGCCATGTTGAACCGCTGGTCCACCTGCACCATGGGGGACTCGGACGCCGGCATGAAGTCGACGTCCATCGTCTCATACCCATCGGGGGCCTTCTGCGCCGCAACCTCCTCCATGAACATTGGATCGTCTTCTCCTCCTCGTAGCTTCACTCCAGAGAACTAGAGGATTGACCCGCCGCAGAGCGAGCTTGGGAACGGAGGTCTGTGGCGCCGACAGCCACCGCGATTTCTGCGAAGCGCTCCGGCGTCGGCGTCAGCATCTTGTAGTAAGTGATCTTGCGGCGCACCATGGCTTTCCAGAGAACTATGGGATGCTTGATGCGGGCTAGGGGATCGAAAGGTGGGGGAATGGGCTGGAGATTTGGTGTGGTTTTAGGGCAGTGGCTGGCGTAGGCCGAGCAGCGAAGGTTCTGGTGTGAATAGTGTTTCCGGTCATGACCGGTCAATTAGTTTTGACTGTACATCGCTCTTGTCGCGTTCGCGTTGCAGCCCGCACGCTAGACCCTCCATGTTTCTCACCGAATGGAACGCGCTTCGTCTTGCATTTTCACTCGCTTGTGGGACCGCAGTTGAGAGCAAACCAACGTCCCTCCCCCTCCCCCGCCTGCGTCATTTATTATACCACCACTCCCTCCGTTTTATGCGGAGTAAATAAAAACAGAGGGAGTATACTACGGATGAGGATCCCCTGGCGTGGCCGAACCCATTCAGTAACTGACATGCGGGGCCTAGCAAGCATGGGGTTCACCAGTAAGTGACCGTAAGGGAGGGTAAGGTAGGGATACCTACGTCAGAGGATCCACTTCCACTATACTACTTTGACCAAATGTTAGAGTAATAATATATGACATGCAACTTATACAAAGCATACCGGGTCTAATGCGTTTTTCGAGGCTAACTTTGACCAAATGTTAGATTAATTATATATGACATGCAACTTACACAAAGCATACAGTCAAATTCATATGTGAAAGGAGTTTCCAATGATATAATTTTCACATTATACATCTCATGTACTATTAATCTTGTCAATAGTTAAATTGGAAACCATCTCGAGTACAAATCTAGGAGTACGTACGAATCTAACAATATTGATTGGGCGTTGTTGAATGTTGATACCTTTTTGATCAAAGTAGAGATACTTTGACTACCCATAAAACTTATATGTAAACTAGAAAGGATAGGAGGGAGTATATTGTACGTTCAAAAACGAAACGAACATTGAATACCCTTTATATATGATTTGCGGATGCTATGATCACCGGTTCAAAATTTTGAATCCTCCTTAGGTATCACATGCCCCCACTCGTTCCCTCTCGATTTCATCTCGGGGTCCGGAGATCTATTGAAAGAGGACTAGGGTGGGTACATGCGAATGATACTCGGCGGAATGTTCAAATGAGGCATGCGGGAGGATGGACTCGACTGGAGGGCAACATGATCGATGGAGAAGAGGGTTGGAGAGGAATGAGAAATAGGCAAACGCCACATGATTATACTTGAACGGCTCAAATAAACAATAAGTTGTCTCGCTTCTCCTACATAGTGAAAGGCCTAATGCGCAACGCGGAGCACTGACGCTCGAATATGGCCGGGATAACAAGGAAACCGACATGTGGGGCACACCCATCGGGACGATGTAGCGCAGACTAGTCCAATGGAGGAGATGGCCCACGACCTCCTCGCCACCGACAACCATTCATGTGGGTCGTTGGGGCCAACAACGGGGCGCAGCTCCAGCACCGCCTCTGGACACGGCGACCGCGGTGAGCGACACGCTCATATCGTAGCTAGACACGGTCGGTTTCAGTGTGCCGAGGGTGGCGTTAGTGCTGTGGCACGACCAACGGTATGTTTGGTTTGTGCCCAAGTTTGCCCCATCAAAGCATTGGGTAGCCAAAATGTTGGTTGAGGTATTGGCTGCCATGATTTGGCCGACATTGGCAAGAAAAATGAACTAGAGTTGGCTAGAGTTCATTGGCATACCAAAGAAATGGAAACCATCCAAACAAAGACCATTCTTTGGGTCATGACCAAAATTTTGGTTGAGGTATTGGTTGCCAATGATTTGGCCTATATTGGCTAGAAAAATGAACTAGAGTTGGCTAGAGTTCATTGGCATGCCAAAAAAATGGCAACCATCCAAACAAAGACCAATCTTTGGGTCATGACCAAAATTTTGGTAAGGTGCACTTTGGCCACAATCCAAACACACCCGAACACCCAGCTCGACGAGGATGCACGGGGCGCCGCAACGCGTCCGTGGAGTGGTGTAGCGCGGCCAACTGCATCCTCTGGAACTGAGACCATGCCGGGTCGTCTTGCTTTTTCAATGACATGCGGGGATCGCATGTGAGCAAAGGGCATCTCTAACGTTTCCACGACCGCAGCTGACTACCCTAGCACACCAAAACCCTCGTCCCTCGCGCCGTCGCGCGGTGCGTTCCCAGCCGGCGCCAGCTGCCCGCATTCATGCCGTCTGTTCGTATGTCGTCGTTAAGAGGCTCGGTGCCCGAGGTACCAACTCCGGCGACTTAATGACGCACACGGACGCTTGGCCTCACCGGAATGCGCTACTTAAAGCGGCAACGCCCAGCTAACCTCCACACCATAGCGCATCGTCCTCCTACCTGGCACCACATCCGCCATGACCGCAAGTGCGAATGCTCTACGGGAGAGCTTGTCTTTGGGGATGAAGCTCGAGGTCGCCGCCCTCGCTCAAGTCGCCTCTCGCGACGCAATAGCAGCATAGCCGGACGCGGAAGCGAACGCACAAGCGGTGGCCACGCTGGCGGCCGATGACGGGAGCACCGTCAGCCACGTGTCCTACTTGCCGTCGTACAACGTCCGGCACCGCCGAGGTCGGTGACTCCTCCGAGGATGAGTAGGGCATGGGAGGCGGCAGGGCATGGTGTGCCGACTGGCCGGTCCGTATCCCGTGTTCTACTCTTCCTCGCCAGAGACCGCACCTTCACTTCACGGGTCTTGAACCCCGCCCCGTACGTAGAGATCGCAGATGGAGGACGTCGGTCGCCGCCGTAGAATAGGTTTTGGGTCGGGTTTCTTTTATTTTTCTGTCCTATAAAAGTTCGAAATGTAATGAAAATCTGTCGTGTTTGCATTAAGCTCGGCCGGTGTATATGAACTTTCACAATAATATACATATTGTAGGAGTACTAGCAAGATGCCCGTGCGTTGCACGGAACATCAAGGTCTTGTGGGAGAAAAGGATGAATGAGGGAAAGCCTTATCTGCAAATGTGGAGAGGAGTGCGGGTAAATTGTCATAGTTTCCTTCCTATCCGTTAGATATAGATCGGACGGCCTATATTGCAGGATCACAGGCACACCATCATCACCAACTCTGCTTTTTATTGAACCGAGACAAGTCTAACATGCGAAGTATAATAAACACATAGGGTCTATACATACACAAATTATCTTAGGCACTCCAATAGTACGTCCACTACACATTCATGCATTTCACATCTTTCTACATCTACGGGAACCTACGAAAGGGTTAACGTAAATTGCCTCTCTCTCTCCTCCCCTCATTTTCATGGTGGTGGGCCCCTCCCTCCCCCCAATCTACAATCAACAGCTCACACGTTTCACATTATGTTAATTACGTAACTGGTATTACGTAGGTGTAGCATTACTCGTCCTTAAAAACCAAACTAAGCCAACCTCCCAGCATATCACGCGGGAAAAGACCCGGCCGCGCCGTTTTAGTCGGGATTACCGGATTACTACTAGTAGTATCGTTGGATCGCGCGAAGCAACAAATTTTTCTTGAGGGGGCGAAGCACCTAGTTTAAAAGGAAAAAAGGCGGTACACTCACAGCACTCCTGTCGTGGTCGCATTGCACCCCACACACGTTCGGTCCTGCACACGGCTCACGCAAACGGAACACGCTTCGGCTTGCCTCTTCACTGACACGTGGGACTGCACTTGGAGAAACCGACCATGCGCCAAACTCCCCCCACCCACCGCGCGAAAATCCTCCCCCCCCCCACACCCAAAAATTCCCCCCAATCCGATTCAACCGCCCTTCGGCCAACTAGCCAATAATATTCCCCAAACCCCCCTCCCCCTGTCCCCCTCCACTCCATTCGCTCCGCCAAAGCCGCCCTCCCCGCCACGCCGATACGTCGGCGCCGCGGTTCGGCGAATCCTCTCGCTCCCACAGTACGCTCTTATAATCCGCCGTCCTCTAGCCGTGCCGCCACCTCTGGCTACGTTCTTGTGGAGGCGCACGGCGGTCAGCGCCGCCACCGCTGGCGATGCTCGTGTGGAGACGCACGGTGGTCAGCTTCTCCCACGGTACGCGCATTCTAGACTGGGGCCCTGTCATGTCGGTGTAGCGTTGAATGTTAGCTGATAGACGCTGTTAATCTCACTGTTTGTCGAAGTAGTTTACTGTCAATACGCTCTACTTAAGAAGCTTCCTTGCCCTTTCTGCACTCAATCTCCTTAGCTGAGCTGGCATGCCAAGGACGATTAGTTGCTAAAATATCCTGCCATATATTTATTGTGACATAGATTTCCATAGTCTAGTAGCCAATCTGTTAGGTGAAATAGCTCTACAGCATTTTATACTCGATCTTTGTTGTTGCGATGGCCTTCGATAGTTTGATGGCTGTGTGCTCGGCCTCATTGACTGCTGAAATAGCCTGCCATAATTTGGCACTCGAATCTGTTTGCTGAATTAGCTTTACATATATTTCGTTACTTAGATCTGCTCGTCCAAATATCTTGCCATAGCTTTAGACATCGACCAAGGTATTTTTTTCTGGACTTCATAAAAAAGCATATATGTTTTTCCTGTAATATCTAGTAGAAGAACTAATTTGTATGTCTAACATATGGATAGGACTTGGATAACTTCTGCTCAAAGATTCTCCGCTGCATATGTCGAGGGGGTTGAAAACTTCATGAACTTTATCAGAGCTGAGTACGGTGGTCCGAAATCAGATGTGCTCTGCCCGTGTAGCAGTTTTATGAATTCAGTTACAAGACCCTAGTCAACTGTGCAAAATCATCTACACTTGTATGGGATGTCGGTCACATATACTAGGTGGGTTCATCATGGTGAAGCTGTGAACGTCAATGTTGTTGACTACGTGGAAGCAGCAGATCACCATCTTGATCTGCCTGATGCTCAGGTGGAAGAGGAGGAGGAGGTGGTGGTGGCTGAGCCAGTGAGTTTGACCAACATTGAAACAATGCTACGAAATGCTCGTGCATTCCGTGAACTTTCACCTACAGAAGAAAAACGGTGGGCCCGCATGTTGGAACAATGCAACGTTGCTCTCACCCTAGGAAATAAGCTATCAGTATTCTCAGCTATGGTCACCTTTCTTCAGGTGAAGGCATATGAGCGGATGACCAACAAATCATTCAATGCGATGTTGGCTGCTTTCCGCAAATCTTTCCCAGATGCGTGTGAGCTGCCACACACCTACATTAAAATGAAGAATTTCCTTCATGCAGTTGGAATTGGATATGATGTGATCCATGTTTGTAAGAAAAATTGTGTTCTATTCCGGAAGGATTATGCCAACTTAAGTGAATGCCCGAAATGCAAATCATCAAGATGGAAAGATGGCGATGTTGTGAAGAGGATTTTGCATAATGTTCTGAGACATTTTCCAATTACACCAAGATTGCAGAGGTTGTTTCATGATGCTGAAACAAGAGAGGATGTACGGTGGCATTCTAGGAACCAGGAGTACAGACATCAGAATGTAATGAGCCATCCATCTCACGGTAGTGAGTGGAAAAGCTTCAATGATAAACACAAAGAGTTTGCTGCTGACCCGAGAAACATTAGACTTGGCTTAGCTTCAGATGGATTTAACCCATTTGGCCACCAGAGCGCCACATATAGCATGTGGCCAGTGCTTGTTATCCCTTACAACATGCCTCCAAATGTCTGCACCAAAGAATCAAACTACATGATGGCCTTGCTCATCCCAGGTCCAAAAAGCCCTGGAAAGGATTTTGATTTGTTCATGGAGCCTCTTGTGGAGGAACTTCAACATCTATGGAAGGGTGTTCTCACTCGAGACCTATATAGCAGCCCACCAGCTGATTTCTTTCTGCGTGCTGTTATAATTTGGTGCATCCATGATAATCCGGCTTTGGGCACTATGTCAGGGCGAACGACACATGGTTACAATTCATGTGTTCGCTATGACAGGAATCCGCTGTCATACACAATACTTAGCAAGATCTGTTACATTGGACACCGCCATTTCCTTGCCAAGGACAAGCCACATCCTAGAAAATATCGAAGACATGTGTTCAACACAAAGCATGAAAACCGTGATGCGCCAAAGAGGCTCACCGCCGATGAGTTCCAAGTGGAATTAGAGAAGGTCAGGCATATTACACCAGGAAACCATCCTGGTAATGGTAGCGGGAAAAGGAAGTGTGGCAGGGTAGAAGAGAGATTATTGTTTACCCGGAGGTCCACTTTGTGGGACTTGGAGTATTGGAAAGATTTGGATCTGCGGCATAATCTTGATGTGATGCACATCGAGAAAAATATAGGTGACAGCATTATCGGCACACTTCTTAAAATTGAAGGCAAGACGAACGATACCTTAAAATCTAGGATTGATTTAACACACCTGGGTATCAGAAAGGATTTGCAGGTGCAAGATGAAGGTAAACCACGGGATATGGCACCAGCTGTGTACATCTTGGACAAGGTAAAAAGAAAAGAATTCTGTGAGGTCCTATCACGTGTGAGATTCCCACATGGATTTGCTTCCAACCCTGAAAGGAGAGTCAGTGCAGATGTAAACAAGGTACAAGGGTTGAAAACTCATGACTTCCACGTCCTACTTCAAAGGGTTTTACCTGTTATCCTTAGAGGATTGGGCCGCCCTGACTTATACAGAGCAGTTGCAGAGTTGGGACAATTCTTCAGGGAACTCTGCAGTAGGAATATCAGGATAGATGCTTTGGAGCGTCTTAGAGACAAGATACCAACTATCCTATGCGACCTTGAGAAGATATATCCTCCAGCCTTCTTTGATGTGATGGTGCATTTGGCTGTTCATCTACCTGATGAGGCACTACTTAGAGGTCCAGTATAGTATGGCTGGATGTACCCTATTGAAAGGCGGCTAGGCACTTTCAAGGGCTATGTTAGGAACAGAGCTAGACCCGAGGGTTCCATTGCAGAGGCCTACATTGCTACAGAAGCGTTGACATTCTGCTCAAAATACATTGAAACAGCTGATCAGCTTAGCAAAGATTTGGGTGAAGACAATCCCGGGCTCAATGTTTTCGATTATTCTGTTCGAGCTACAGGGAAGAGTCGACAAGAGGACACACCTAAAGATTTGGACAAAATGGTTTGGTATGTGTTGAATAACTGTCCTGAGATACTACCTTATATCAAGTAAGTGCAGTACTGCAGCTTATACATCGTAATCTACTAAACTTGCAGCATGTTCTTATATATTTAGATGTTTGACGCGATCACTATGTTGTGCAGTATCTACAAAGAGGAGTTACTACCGCAAAATCCAAGAAACATTGACAAACTGGTTATGGCAGGATTTGCGAAATTTTTCAAGAACCATGTAAGCTTTTGAAGTGCACTGTTAGTTTTTTTAATATATTGAGTACATAAGATGATCAACTTGTCTATTTTCTAACCATAGGTTAAGAATATGCGGGAGGATGGGCAGGTAGTTGATGATGCCCTTTACTCACTAGCAATGGGTCCTGATACTCGGGTAAGACATTATGAATCTTGCGTTGTTGGAGATGTGCGCTACAACACCCTTGCACGAGACGAAGGCAGGAAGACACAAGACAGTGCCATCATGAGCACGAATACGTATGACAAAGAGACAACTAAAATGTATGCTAACATAACAGACATTGTTCAGTTGTAGTATATCTCTAGTTTCGAGGATCATCGGTGTGTGGTTCTGTTGTGTTGTCGTTGGTATATCCTGTTTTCCCGGATCGCAAAACCCAGAGCTGATGATTATTTCAAATCCATCAATGTCAAGGCGGCATATCAGACCAACGAGCCTTTTATTTTGGCAAATCAAGCAACATAGATATTTTTCTTGGAAGACACATTTGCACGTAGCGATGACTGGAGAGTATTGCAAAGGTTTGAGAAGAGGAATTCGTTTAATGAAGTTGCACAACAAGATGATGCTTATACTGCTCCTGATGTACAAGATAACACAGATGTTCCTAATATTTTTGAGAACCATCACGTCAATGACGTTGGCGAAAAGATTGTCTGTCATGCTGTGGACATACAAGAGTTGATCAAGAAGAAGCAAACGTTGGAGGACGTTGAGGACGAAGAAGAAGATGACACCATGGGGAATTACGATTCAGATTGATACACATGGCGAAGATGTTGACGCTGCTACTGTGGATGATGATTACATTGCTTTTGTCGTATTTTCCTGTCAGAAGACATTTTTTATCTACTATGTGAAATTGTGTTTGCTATGACCACTAAAACCTGATGAACATGTTGTTTAGTATTTTGCTGTGAGAACATCACTTGTTATGTATGCTGATTTGTGTTTGGTGATTGTATGACAACTAAAACATGATGACATTGTTGTTTAGTTGTACTCATATTTGGCTGTGAAACTTGAATTTGATGACATATTTTGTTGTTGGACTACAATTTGCTCGACGTCTTCGAATGAGAACAAACCTGACCCGACAGGGCCTCTGCTATTTATTTATTTATATGAGCAAAAGGGGATACCCCCTGATTTCCGTTAATAGAAATCATTAGATGTTCACAACACTATGCCCAGCCTGCTACACAGGTTTCATTCATTACTAGTTTCAGCAAAGTGCTCATGTCGTAGCCAGTGAATACATCACGAATGCTACATACACTACAAATAAAGAGACAATCATCCTACAGAGCACATCGATTTTGCCCATTATCTTCACAAGCTCTTTCATCTCCTCATTGCTGTCAAGGCCGTTCAACAGCTGTTGCTTGGCCATGATCAGAGGAACTGCATCTTTAACCTTCTGCTCTGCATCTTCCTCTTCTGCCGTTCGTTCAGTTACTTGTCCAACACCCCAACCTGCTGGTATTGGGATTCCTCGGCTAACCAAATGATCAGCGTAGTTGCATTCTCCCACATCAACAACTTCCCAGAAATACAAATCACACGAATCTTCCCTTTTCTGCACGAATCAAATTGGAAGATCATCAACCAAACTATTAAAAAAATCAGCAACTGAAAGGAGCAGAACAACACTTAAACATATTATTACCCCATGATTCGGGAATTTGTAGAAGACTCGGCGAGGGTTACAGATTGTGGTTGAGACGCTACGGATGACTCTGCGTGATTTGCAGCAGTGGCACCACACCAACGGCAGCGGGTTGCGATGAGCAATCGGCTGCGCTGCGTGTACCGGCAGGGGTGTGATGAGACCCACAGGCGATGGTACGGGTGGCGACTTGGCGCATATCTGGTTGTTGCCTGTTGAAGAGAAGGTGGACGAGCAGCCAGCGGACATGGTTGCTGTGGCCAGAGCTTCTGATGCTAGGCAGAGTAAGTAGAGAAGAGGAGAAGCTAACGGTGGATATGTCTGTTTCATTACTTGCAGAGTAGCATAGCACCATATATAGTCATAGTATAGGTTTGGATTCGAACCAGCTACAGGAGCACGTCTTTGTTTTTTCTAAAACTCAGCAACATCTCTTTACTGGTACACTAGCTTGTTCTATACGCCTTCCCAAGTCTTTGATTTTCTTTCTATAGGTAAAAAAGTATGCTACTTGGCTGTTGGATTGACATTCAATGTCTGTCGCGTTTCTTCAGTCTCTTCTTCCTCGAGCTGCCAAGGCCAAACCAGCGTCCGGGGGACCGCCTGCTCCCGCCTCCCACGGCTGGCTATGATCTTCCCCGGCTCCTGTTCGTTCCCGTTCGAGGCCTCACCATCATCCTCCGCCTTGGTTCACTCGCTGCGGCGCCGCCATCCGGTGTTGTCAACATGGTCAACAACCGAGAGGAATAAGGAGATGACTGTACATGGTGAGGATGACAGAAGGGACCCAGCAGCGCGCGCAGCAATTTTGATTTTTTGGGACGGAGAAGGGTATCAACTAGGTTGTGCGGGACCCGTGGCCCGTCTAGCCCAGGCTTTTATTTCATATGTTTAGCACATGACCAGCCCAGTTTTTTTTTCCTTTCTGAAAATGACTAGCCAGCTATTTTGTTTTTTGTAGAATAACCAACGTAGGCCTACTTGCTTTTCTATGCCCTGCTGGGCCGGAAATCTTTCAAGACGAGGGGGGATGCATTTTGCCCACACAATGGGCTATAAGTAATAAGAAATGGGCTATAAGTAATAATAAATGGGCTGTAAAATGAAAAAATACAGCAAACAGGCAATTAGTTCGAAAATACTGTTTTCTTTCGGATTTTGATATTTTAAATTTCATTGTTTTTGTGCGAGTAAAATTTAATTGAATTTAAATTAAGGTATATTTAGATTTAAAATTAATTTGAATCTGGCTAGAAATTTCGAGCTGTATGCTGTTTGGGACATATTTGGAGGCTGGCCTGTGGGTCTACTAGGTTGACGTGTACTTTGGCTTTGTCAACTTAGTCCACAAACGATTCTAGCAGCAGTGACCATTGGATGTTAATCCAACGGCCGTGCTGCTTCTTCAATATCTGATCTTCTTGCTCCAGCCGCCCAAACCAGCTCCGGTGGGACTGCCTGCTCCAGCCTCCCGTGGCCGGCTGTGCTGCCGCACAGGCCGCACCGCCCCACCCTACTTCATTGCTGGCCAGGCCATTCCTCTACTCACCCACACCTCCTGTTATTTTCCGGCGACGGCAGCCGGACCAGTAAACCCTTGTACTCCCCAACGCGTGGGCAACCATTGCCGAGTCTTCCCAGCTCCGTGTCATTCCCTTCCTAGGCCTCGCCGTCGTCCACCTCCATGGTGCTCTTGGCGCGGCCTGGTCAACGTGGTCAACGAACGACATCCATCGGCCGTGGACTATACGCGCAAAATAATGATTCCTCCACTTGATAGCCGCCGCTAACATGTCGGACCCACCAGCTATATCTTCGCACGCAAGGAAGTGCCTCCTTATTATGCACAAAAAAATGAATACCCCCCCTGCTAGTTGGGACCCACCATTGTGGGTGGCTGACTTGTGGGCCTACTAAATTGATAGGGACGGAGGGCTTTGTCAACTTAGTCAATATGAACAATTCTAGCTCCAGTGACCGTACGATGTCCATCCAACAGCCGTAGTGCTTCTTCAACTCGGGTCTTCTTGCTCCAGCCGCCCAAAGCAGCGCTGGTCATGCTGCATGCTCCTGCCTCCCGTGGCCGGCTGTGCTGTAGCAGAGGCCTCACCGCCCCCTACTATTCCCACTGCTGGCC
This sequence comes from Triticum urartu, assembly GCF_003073215.2. Classification (NCBI taxonomy): domain Eukaryota; kingdom Viridiplantae; phylum Streptophyta; class Magnoliopsida; order Poales; family Poaceae; genus Triticum; species Triticum urartu. The sequence continues at coordinate 418,786,967 of NC_053023.1, read as the reverse complement.
AGGCCCTGCGGCGACGGCAGCCTCACACCGCAACCGAACCAGTGAACCCTCGTACTCCTCTCCACGCGGGCTTCCACTGCCGCGTCTTCCCCGGCTCCGCGTCGTCCCCTTCCTAGGCCTCACCGTCGTCCACCGCTGTGGTGTTCTCCACGCGGCGTGGTCAACGTGGTTAAGGAACGACTTCCATCAGAAGAGTACTATACGTGGAGAGGCTGACAGATGGGTCCATGGCCACAACCCAATTTTTTTGTGATTTGCCAAGTAAGTCGCTTTGTTAGGTCTCTTGGGCTGCAAATCTTTCAAGACGAGGAGAGCTTTCATTCGGCTGGCCGAGAAAATGGCCCATCAGTAATGAGAAATGGGCTATACATATTTAAAACACATCAAACCGACAATTAGTTTCAAATATCTATTTTTTCATTTCGAGATTTTAAATTACATTAATTTTTATGCGTGGAGAATTTGTTGGATTTTATATCGATATACATTTATTTTTAAAATCAGTTTGAATGTGAGTCGAAATTTCGGGATTAAAAACAGTTCGGACCGCACCGAAATATGCAAAATTTCGTATAATTTTTTAACTGTGGCCACAATATGGGCTGTGATGCTAACAAAAAGAATATGGGCTCCAAAAAAACCTTAAGAATTAGCAAATGGGCTGTAAATTATTAGAAATAATGGCAGATGGGATGTATGTTGTTTTCCACAGATTTGAGGCTTTCCTAAAAAAAGGTTGACGCACAAGCAGTGACTGTTGGATGTCCATCGAACGGCCGTCGTGCTTCTTCAATCTCTGCTCTTCCTGCTCCAGCCGCTCTAACAAGCGTCGGCGGGACTGCCTGCTCCCTCCTCCCCGCGGCCGGCTGTGCTGCCGCGCAGGCCTCACCGCCCCACTGTACTCCCATCGCTAGCCTAGCCATCCCTCTACTCACCCACACCTGCTGTTATTCTCCGGCGACGGCAGACGAACCAGTAAACCCTCGTACAGTCATACTCCGCTCCGCATGGGAAACAACTGCCGAGTCTTCCCTTCCTCCGTGTCATTCCCTTCCTATGCCTCGCCGTCATCCACCGCCCTGGTGCTCTCGGCGCAGCCTGGTCAACGTGGTCAACGACCGACATGCATCTGAAGTGGACTGTACGTGGAGAGGCCGACAGCTGGGTCCATGGCCGCACGCAAGGAAATGCCTCCTTATTACGCGCAAAATAATGATTCATCCACCTGACATCAGGTACCCACCGAAAGGGCCTCTGTATTTCACGAAAAAAATGTTACCACCGCTGACAACTCAGACCCACCAGCTATATCTTCGCACGCAAGGAAGTGCCTCCTTATTACGCACAAAAAAATGAGTACTCCCCCTGTTAGCTGGGACCTAGTATAGTGGCAGGCTGACTTGTGGGCCTACTAAGTTGACGGGGACGGAGGGCTTTGTCAACTTAGTCAATATACACGATTCTAGCTCCAGTGATCGTACGATGTCCATCCAACGGCCGTAGTGCTTCTTCAACCTCTGGTCTTCTTGCTCCAGCCGCCCAAACCAGCGCCGGCCGTGCCTCGTGCTCCTGCCTCCCGTGGCCGGCTGCGATGCGGCGGAGGCCTCACCGCCCCCTACTACTCCCACCGCTGGCCAGGCCATCCCTCTACTCACCCACACCCTCTGTTATTCTGCGGCGATGGCAACCTCACACCGCAGCGAACTAGTGAACCCTCGTACTCCTCTACGCGTGGGCATCCACTGTCGCGTCTTCCCCGGCTCCGCGCTATCCCCTTCATAGGCCTCGCTATCGTCCACCGCCCTGGTGCTCTCGGCGCGGCGTGGTCAATGTGGTCATGGAACGGCATCCATCTGACGTAGACTATACGTGGAGAGGCTGACAGCTGGGTCCACGGCCGCAGCAAGGAAGTGCCTCCTTATTACGTGCAAATAATTATTCCTCCACTTGACAGCGGAGACCCACCGGACGGGCCACCGTATTTTGCAAAAAAAACGTTTGCCCCTGACTGCTAGGACCCACCAACTACATCTTCGCAGGCAAGGAAGTGCCTGACAGTCGGGACCCACCTGGTCGAAGCATACGTAGCATTGTCATTCTGGTCGCGAACATGTACGTACATATATACTGGTGGATGTAGAGGCGCGCACGTGTCGTAGTAGAGGCGCGTACATGTCGTAGTAGAGGCGCGCATGTAGCATGTACATGTACGTACATCAGCCAGGGTGCAGAAAGAAAATACGGCCACGTATGTGTACATACGGGCGGGGTCTCGAACGCCTACTCGCGCATACGTATGGCCAGGGCTCGTGTACATGGCTAGGAACGGAGAAACAACGTCGTCGTTGTGTTCATGGGGAGGCAACGGAATGCGTTGTGTTCATGGGGAGGCAACGGAATGCGCCGTGTTCATCGGGAGGCAACGGAACACGTGGGAGCCAACCGGCTGGGTCGGAACGGAATGCGTGGTCGTGTTCATCGGGAGGGCTTGGACGGAACAGGCGATGGAAACAAGGCCTGGCGTACCGCACAACGGAGGAAACAGACCTCCTACATTCGAAACAGGGTCTTGTTGATCGGGAGGGGTCTGGCATACCGCAAAACGGAGGAAACGGACCTCCTACGGTCGAAACAGGGCTCCTGTTCATCGGGAGGGGTGTGGCATACCGCAAAACGGACGGAACGGACCTCCTACGGTCGAAACGGGGGTCCTGTTGATCGGGAGGGGTGTGGCGTACCGCAAAACGGACGAAACGGACTTGTGTTGGAGCGCTACGGTCGAAACGGGGGTCCTGTTCATCGGGAGGGGTGTGGCATACCGCAAAACGGGATTCCACGGGATACTGTTCATCTCCACCGTCGACCTCCTCCAGCCTCCACGGGCTACCGTCGACCTCCTCCAGCCTCCACGGGCTCCTGTTCATCCAGCCTCCACCGTGCGCTACTCCACCGACTACTGTTCAACCACCCCTCCACGGGCACCCCTCCACCGTCTACTGTTCATCCAGCCCTCCACCACACCACGGGGTCTTGTTCATCCAGAGGCAATGCCACCGCTCACTGTTCATCCAAACCCCTCACCCCCCCCACAACACTCACTGTTACCCCCAGAGGCAGCATCGATTGGCTTCAGTTAGCAGCAGTAGCGAAGGAATTGCTCGATCGGGTTTAGTTAACAGCCATCGATCGATCGCTCGGGTTCAGTAACGCGTAGCCTACAGTGTAATCGCTCAGGTTCAGTTAGAGCCCAACGCCTCGCTCGGGTTCAGTTAGAGCCAACGCCTTGCACACACACGCGTATGTGTACGAGAGAAATGCGCATCGCTCGGCCCCCGACCTCCCACCGTAACTAGGAACTCCCCGAAATTTTCCTCGCCCTCGCTTCTACCACGGTTTTTTCCATCACGGACGGCCCAAAGAATGCCATGCAGCTGCCTCCGGCCCGCCCAGGACGAAAAGCCCATTTTCTGTCATGATTTTTTGTCATAGAAGTAGGAGCCCACCACATCTATGATGATACCGGGTTTTGTCACAATTATCGTCATAGAAGTGTCATATGTATGACAAATTTTTTTTTCGTTTGGCCCAAAATGTCACGAATGTGTCTTTTTTTGTAGTGCTACTATTGTTACTTTTGCCACCGTTACCGTTACTTCCATATTACTTTGCTAGTAAATACTTTGCTGTAGATATTAAGTCTTTCAGGTGTGGTTGAATTAAAAACTCAACTGCTAATACTTGAGAATATTCTTTGGCTCCCCTTGTGTCAAATCAATAAATTTGGGTTGAATACTCTACCCTCGAAAACTGTTGCGATCCCCTATACTTGTGGGTTATCAAGGACCCCGACGGCTCCACATGCCTAAGCCTTTTGACCCGGTAGATGAGGGTATCCTCCTCCTATCAAAGGTAGCAAACAAGATTAAATCAGCAGGCCAACAAGCTTGTGAAACTTTAACAAAAGAAGAAGTTGATGTCCTTACTCTGAATCGGTGAGCATGGAGCTCAGCTCAAACTCCATGGGCGGTGAATGTGCCCTGCTCCTCTTCAGGGTCAGGGGGGGCAGTGCTTCCTGGCAACCGCTAGACCTGCTGAGGCATAGGGGGCTCTAGCGAGGATGAGCTGCACAAGGAGCTCGATTCAGATTGGGAGCTGGAGTCGACTCCTGTGAGTGCCTGTCGTTTGGTGGGAGGGTTCTTGGCCTCAAAGAGGCAAGAAGAATTCCAGCGCACCATGTGTGGCTTGTCGCTCTTGGAGGCGATCTTCTTTACCTTCTATGTAGCGGGCGCAGGAGCAGGTGCCACCGTTCCACGGCTTGCCGCCCGCCTACAGGGGCACTGGTCCAAGACTGGTTTGGGGGTTTGTGGGCCTGCTGTGAGCCATTCGTCCTTGGGCTGCTCCGCCTCCTCGGTTTCGTCCTCTTCTAGAGCCTCCGCTTCCGCAGCATATAAGGCTTCGATCCCGGCAGTCCCACCCTCAGCAGGATCGCCTTCGGAAGACTCATCCCCAGCGGGGTCATCCCCGGCAACTCCTTCTAAGGCATGCACATCACTCTTGCCGTGGGAGGAGCTTTCGCCCTTAACCTCCTCTTCCTCCTCCTCCACCACCATTCCGCACTTTGCCTTTTCAGCAGCTCGGAATGCCTTGTCCTCCTTGATCCGCCTCTTCATGAACTCCACCTCTTCCTTAGAGGTGTGCTTGAACATGTTGTTCTCCACCCTATTAGCCCTTTATACCAAGTTTGAAACCCATTCGAGCTCTGTATCAAGCTCGGGTAGTTGCCAATCGCTTGCGACCCCGTAAGCATTGCAATCGGGCATCCACTTGAAAATCTGGCCCAGAGCAGAATTGACATTCAGTGGAACAACCTTGCCAGCAATTTGAACGGCCCAAGGCTACTGAACAGCTGTTCGCACAACCAGGCATGGCCATAAACCGTCAAGTTTTTGGTCAGTCCTGGATACAAACGCATCTGGTTCGCAGCATCTCCATGCCGCCAAGCAAATCTATCTCTTTTCTTAGTGGCACGATGCGACGATGAAGGAAATCGGCTCCCACCTATTCAATGGTTAGCGCGGCAGCCATGAGGTGGGTGACCCTGTTTATCGCCAGGCAAAGCCTGTCGTCAGTGAGGCCCAGTTACCTCCAGTCATTGCCACGCAAAATGCACTCCGTCCGTGTGTGAAAATACTCTGGTGCCTCCTCATCCAGGATCCAGCACGAGTCTACCCTCCACTCCTCCTATCTATCACGCTACTGACCGGGAAGGTAACCACAAGTTTCTCTCTTCTCCCGGGGGATCCAGCTTACATTTACAGAACGATGGGCTTTGTTTTCCACCGGCGGGATGAAGAAGTGCCTGAACAGGTCCATGTTGGGGGAAACTCCAATGAAGTTCTTGCACAAATGGGCAAATATCACCATGCGTGCCATTGCATTTGGCGTAAAATCCAGGAGGTGGAATCCAAAGATTACCATCATCGCTTCAAAGAAATATGAAAAAGGGGGGCAGACGCCACAAAGGAAATACGAGCAGAAGAATCGGTATGAATCCTGCCGATCCTTTTTTCCCTCCGGCAGGACCTTAGGCGCACCATGCCCCACTAGAACATCCCTCCCCCACATGTATCCGTACCTTGTGAACAAGGCGTCGTTGTCCAAACTCGAAGGGAAGAAGACCACGTCTCCCCTTCCCTTGTTATCCAGCTCCGTTACTCTCGCCTTCCTCCCTTCCGCGGTCACCTCCTTCCCAGTGGTCCCCCGCATCCCCTTGGCAGCGGTGGTTTTCCTTCCAATCCCCATGAATGATGGAAATGATGGAAGAAGGAAGACTGGTTGAGGAATCGGAAGGCGAATGTGGGCACAAGGGCAGCCTCTTGGCTTGAGGAACAAGATGATGGGGGTAAAGTGGATGCGGGTGAGCAGTGCACTTTCGCGTTTTTCCCTTTTAAGAGGAACGGAAGTGGGGGGGTGCGGCTCTTCGCTGGTAGCTCTCGGAAAGTTACCATTTTACATTAAATGCTACAATCCCAAGACTCCACGACCTGCGGTAATTACGTGAAGTGGATGTTGGATTGACTAGTCATCATGACGAACCGCTACACGCGCAACGTTCCTTCGACACGTGTCCGCACCCGTATGGGGCCTAATTCAACATGCTCGGAGACATGTATGGCTTAGGCCCGGGAACTTCTGTCGGGGTACACAAACAAGGGTGTATGTTTCCCCCTGGCTTGTGCACGGACAGTGAACTTCTAGCCCGGCAGTAGCAAGTAACCAAGAGAAGGCCAAGTAGAAGAGATAGCTCTTTGAGAAATCAAAGGGCGGATCAAGAAGACCAAGACAAGCCAATGGAGCAAGATATCACTAAGGAAAAACCTCCCTTGCTGGGTAGGTGAGCCTGGTCGGGTCGAGACCACTCCAAGAACAAGTCACAAGGCCTCCCCGATAAGGGTTGCCGGGATGCTGGCGGCCTACTTCCCTACCAAGGCTCCACCTCTCCACCGCACAGCAACATAATTCACTTATCGGTGCGGTGTCGAGTCCCCAAGTGACTAAGTGGCTGTCATTTTGCATGTGGCAGCCATTTCTAAGGAAGATCACCCCTAAATGACACCCGTCCACAAGTGTGCCACGCGGGTAGGTGAGAAGGTGGTAGAATGGCGCGGGAAGGCTTGTCGGGCTACATCCATGATGTGACACTAAGTAGTGGATTTAATGCACGTTGTCTTATCCACAGAGTTAGGTATGATAGCATTGTGGCTATCTAATCACTGGATAATGACCGTTTTGCCAATGTGGTAACCCCTTGACCTATAAAAGGAGGGCCGTGGCAACCTTAGAAAGGATTCAGACCCTTGTACACTCGTATGCGCGTAGCTGCTCTCGTCCCGAGGCGACCTTGCCGGGCTTGGGTGCTACGTCTCCACCATGATCCTTTCATCAATTCACCAAAGCAGGAGACGGGGGACACAATGTATTACCCAGGTTCGGGCCCTCTCTATGGAGGTAATACCCTACGTCCTGCTTGATTGATCTTGATGAATTTGAGTATTACAAGAATTGATCTACCACGAGATCGTAATGGCTAAACCCTAAGTTTCTAACCTGCCTATGATTATATGGATTCGGGCTATCTACGGACCTAGCCCTCCGTTTTATATAGACAGGGGAGGGATCTAGGGTTACACAAGGTCGGTTACAGAGAAATAAATCTTCATAGTTTGTCGCCAAGCTTGCCTGCCACGCCAAGGAGAGTCCTATCCGGACACGGGCGGAGTCTTCGGTCTTTGTATCCTTACAGCCCATCAGTCCATTGATGACCCACAAGTATAGGGGATCTATCATAGTCCTTTCAATAAGTAAGAGTGTTGAACCCAACGAGGAGCAGAAGGAAATGACAAGCGGTTTTCATCAAGGTATTTTCTGCAAGCACTGAAATTATCGGTAACAGATAGTTTTGTGATAAGATAATTCATAACGGGTAACAAGTAACATGTGTATAAAATGTGCAATAAGCTGGCCCAATCCTTTTTGTAGAAAAGGATAAGCTTGGATGAACTCTTATATAAAGCAAAGTGCTCCCAAGGACACATGGGAATTACTGTCAAGTTAGTTTTCATCATGCTCATATGATTTGCGTTCATTACTTTGATAATTTGATATGTGGGTGAACTGGTGCTTGGGTGCTATCCTTTCTTGGACAAGCCTCCCACTTATGATTAACCCGCCTCGCAAGCATCCGCACCTACGAAAGAAGAATTAAGATAAATATAACCATAGCATGAAACATGTGGATCCAAATTATCCCGTTACAAAGCAACGCATAAACTTGGGTTTAAGATTCTGTCACTCTAGCAACCCATCATCTACTTATTACTTCCCAATGCCTTCCCCTAGGACCAAATCATGGTGAAGTGTCATGTAGTCGACATTCACATAACACCACTATAGGAAAGACAACATACATCTCATGAAAATTCAAACGAATACCAAATTAACATGATTACTTATAACAAGACTTCTCCCATATACTCAGGAACAAATGTAACTACTCACAAGCATATTCATGTTCAAGATCAGAGGGGTATTAATTATTATTATGGTTCTGAACATATGATCTTCCGCCGAATAAACCAACTAGCATCAACTATAAGGAGTAATCAACACTACTAGCAACCCACAGGTACCAATCTAAGGTTTTGAGACAAAGATCGAGTACAAGCGATGAACTAGTGTTTGAGAGGAGATGCTGCTGGTGAAGATGTTGATGGAGATTGACCCCCTCTAGATGAGAGGATCGTTGGTGATGACGATGGCTTCGATATCCCCCTTCGGGAGGGAAGTTTCCCCGGCAGAATAGCTCCACCAAAGCCCTACATTGCTTCTGCCCAAGTTCCGCCTTGAGACGGCGGCGCTTCGTCCCGAAAGCTTCCTTCAGATTTTTTTCAGGTAAAAACCCTTCATATAGCAGAAGATGGACACCGAAGACCTGCCAGGGGGCCCACAAGCCCTAGGGGCGCGCCTAGGGTGGTAGGGCGTGCCCCCAGTCTTGTGGCCACCTGGTGGGTCCCCCTCTGGTAGTTCCTCGCCCAATTTTTTTATATATTCCAAAATAATTCTCCGTAAATTTCCAGGACTTTTGGAATTGTGCAGAATAGGTCTCTCAGATTCATGCTACGTCCTGAGCTTGCGTTGGTTTTCCCTAAAGAGGAAGGGATAATGCAGCAGAGTAGCGTAAGTATTTCCCTCAGTTTTTGAGAACCATGGTATCAATCCAGTAGGAAGCCACGCTCAAGTCCCTCGTACATGCACAAAGCGATAGCTACTCGCAACCAACGCGATTAGGGGTTGTCAATCCCTTCACGGTCACTTACGAGAGTGAGATCTGATAGATATAATAATTTTTGGTATTTTTGGTATAAAGATGCAAAGTAAAAAGTAAAGGCAAAGTAAAAAAGCAAAGCAAGATTAAAGTGATGGAGATTGATATGATGAGAATAGACCCGGGGGCCATAGGTTTCACTAGTGGCTTCTCTCAAGAACATAAGTATTCTACGGTGGGTGAACAAATTACTGTTGAGCAATTGACAGAATTGAGCAAAGTTATGAGAATATCTAGGAATGATCGTGTATATAGGCATCACGTCCGTGACAAGTAGATCGAAACGATTCTGCATCTACTACTATTACTCCACTCATCGACCGCTATCCAGCATGCATCTAGAGTATTAAGTTAAAAATAGAGTAACGCCTTAAGCAAGATGACATGATGTAGAGAGATAAATTCATGCAATATGAAATAAACCCCATCTTGTTATCCTCGATGGCAATGATGCAATACGTGCCTTGCTGCCCCTTCTGTCACTTGGTAAGGACACCGTAAGATCGAACCCAAAGCTAAGCACTTCTCCGATGGCAAGAACTACCAATCTAGTTGGCCAAACCAAACGGATAATTCGAAGAGACTTGCAAAGATAACCAATCATACATAAAATAATTTAGAGAAGATTCAAATATTATTCATAGATAGACTTGATCATAAACCCACAATTCATCGATCTCAATAGACACACCGCAAAAAGAAGATTACATCGAATAGATCTCCACAAGAGAGGGGTGAACTTTGTATTGAGATTCAAAGAGAGAGAATAAGCCATCTAGCTACTAACTATGGACCCGAAGGTCTGAAGTAAACTACTCACACTTCATCGGAGAGGCTATGATGATGTAGAAGCCCTCCGTGATGATGGCCCTCTTCCGGCGGAGCTCCGGAACGGGCCCCAAGAAGGGATCTCGTGGATACAGAAAGTTGCGGCGGTGGAATTAGGTTTTTGGCTCCTGTTCTGATCGTTTGGGGGTACGTGTGTATGTATAGGAGGAAGAAGTACACCGAAGGAGCAATGAGGGGCCCACGAGGCAGGCGGCGCGCCCTAGGGGGGGCGCCCCCCACCCTCGTGACCGCCTCTTTTGTTCCTTAGAGCAGGGTCCAAGTCTCCTGGATCACGTTCGGTGAGAAAATCACGTTCCCGAAGATTTTATTCCGTTTGGACTCCGTTTGATATTCCGTTTCTTTGAAACACTAAAATAGGCAAAAAAACAGCAATTCTGGGCTGGGCCTCTGGTTAATAGGTTAGTCCCAAAAATAATATATAAGTGAAAAATAAAGCCCAATATAGTCCAAAACAGTAGATAATATAGCATGGAGCAATCAAAAATTATAGATACGTTGGAGACGTATCAGGCATCCCCAAGCTTGATTCCTGCTCGTCCTCGAGTAGGTAAATGAAAAAAAAAGAATTTTTGATGCGGAGTGCTACTTGGCATAATTTCAATGCAAATCTTCTTAATTGTGGTATGAATATTCAGATTATAAAGGTTCAAGACAAAAGTTTATATTGACATAAAAATAATAATACTTCAAGCATACTAACAAAGCAATTATGTCTTCTCAAAATAACATGGCCAAAGAAAGTTATCCCTACAAAATCATATAGTCTGGCTATGCTCTATCTTCACAACACAAAGTATTTGAATCATGCACAAGCCCGATGACAAGCCAAGCAATTGTTTCATACTCTAACTTTTTCAAAACTTTTTCAATCTTCACGCAATACATAAGCGTGAGCCATGGATATAGCACTATAGGTGGAATAGAATGGTGGTTGTGGAGAAGACAAAAAGGATAAGATAGTCTCACATCAACTAGGCGTATCAACGGGCTATGGAGATGCCCATCAATAGATATCAATGTGAGTGAGTAGGGATTGCGATGCAACGGATGCACTAGAGCTATAAGTATATGAAAGCTCAAAAAGAAACTAAGTGGGTGTGCATCCAACTTGCTTTCTCATAAAGACCTAGGGCTCTTTTGAGGAAGCCCATCATTGGAATATATAAGCCAAGTTCTATAATGTAAAATTCCCACTAGTATATGAAAGTGATAACATGAGAGACTCTCTACTATGAAGATCATGGTGCTACTTTGAAGCACAAGTGTGGTAAAAGGATAGTAACATTGTACCTTCTCTCTTTTTCTCTCATTTTTTATTTATATATTTTTTGTTTGGGCCTTTTCTCTTTTTTTATTTATTTTATGGCCGCTTTTTATTTGGGCTTCTTTGGCCTCTTTTATTTATTTTTCGCCTGGAGTCTCATCCCGACTTATGGGGGAATCATAGTCTCCATCATTCTTTCCCCACTTGGGACAATGCACTAATAATGATGATCATCACACTTTTATTTTTCTTACAACTCAACAATTATAACTCGATACTTTAGAACAAAATATGACTCTATGTGAATGCATCTGGCGGTGTACCGGGATATACAATATGACAATGATGGAGTGTGTCATGATGAACTAGATGGTGGAAAGTTGCATGGAAATATATCTCGGAATGGCTATGGAAATGCCATAATAGGTAGGTATGGTGGCTGTTTTGAGGAAGGTATATTGTAGGTGTATGATACCGTTGAAAGGTGTGCGGTATTAGAGAGGCTAGCAAGGGTGGAAGGGTGAGAGTGCGTATGATCCTTGGACTCAACATTAGTCATAAAGAACTCATATACTTATTGCAAAAATCTAGAAGTTATCAAAGCAAAGTATTACGCGCATGCTCCTAGGGGGATAGATTGGTAGGAAAAGTCCATCGCTCGTCCCCGACCGCCACTCATAAGGAAGACAATCAATAAATAAATCATGCTCCGACTTCATCACATAACGGTTCACCATACATGCATGCTACGGGAATGACAAACTTTAACACAAGTATTCTTTAAATTCACAGCTACTCAACTAGCATGACTTTAATATTATCACCTCCATATCTCAAAACAATTATCATGCTTCAATATTTTCTTAGTATTCAACACACTCAAAAAAAGTTTCACAAATCTTGAATACCAAGCATATTATTATTAAGCAAATTACCATGCTATTAAGAGACTCTCAAAATAATTTAAGTGAAGCATGAGAGATCAATAGTTTCTTTAAAACAAATCCACCACCGTGCTATAAAAGATCTAAGTGAAGCACATAGAGCAAAATTATAACGCTCAAAAGATATAAGTGAAGCACATAGAGCAAAACTACTTAGCTCAAAAGATATAAGTGAAGCACATAGAGTATTCTATCAAATTTTAATTCATGTATGGCTCTCTCAAAAGGTGTGTACAGCAATGATGATTGTGGCATACTAAGACACAAAGACACAAATAATACAAGGCGCTCCAAGTAAATTACATATCATGTTGGTGAATAAAAATATAGCTCCAAGTAAATTACCGATGGAAGTGGACAAAAGAGGGGATGCCTTCCGGGGCATCCCCAAGCTTTGACTTTTTGGTGTCCTTGGATTATCTTGGGGGTGCCATGGGAATCCCCAAGCTTAGGCTCTTGCCACTCCTTGTTCCATGATCCATCAAAAGAATTCACCCAAAACTTGAAAACTTCACAACACAAAACTCAAAATAGAAAACTCGTGAGCTCCGTTAGCGAAAGAAAACAAAAGACCACTTCAAGGTACTGTAATGAACTCATTATTTATTTATATTGGTGTTAAAACTACTTTATTCCAACTTCTTTATGGATTCTAAACTATTTTACTAGCCATAGATTCATCAAAATAAGCAAACAACACACGAAAAACAGAATCTGTCAAAAACAGAACAGTCTGTAGTAATCTGTAGCTAGCGCAAGATCTGGAACCCCAAAAATTCTAAAATAAATTGCTGGACGTGAGGAATTTATCTATTAATCATCTGCAAAAATAATTAACTAAATATCACTCTCCAAATAAAAATGACAGCAGTTCTCGTGAGCGCTAAAGTTTCTGTTTTTTACAGCAAGTTCAACAAGACTTTCCCCAAGTCTTCCCAACGGTTCTACTTGGAACAAACACTAATTAAACACAAAAAACACAACCAAAACAGAGGCTAAATAATTTATTTATTACTGAGCAGGAGCAAAAAGCAAGGAATAAAAATAAAATTGGGTTGCCTCCCAACAAGCGCTATCGTTTAACGCCCCTAGCTAGGCATAAAAGAGAGGATAGATCTAGGTATTGCCATCTTTGGTTTTGGAGAAAAAGAGAGCAAACTTGTTATCTATGGAATTAATATTTCTATTTTGACAGAGAACATGTCCATTAATGGTAGAATAAAGATTAAGAATGTTGTGGAAATTGGCATCTAGGCTAGCTTTTATCTCTTAATAGATTCGTTTTGGTAAGAAAGCAAGAGATATGTAATTTCAGTTTTCTCATTAATGGGGTGCCCAAATATAGTTTTCATCCTCTCATAGGTATATATGGGGTCCCCTTCAAGAAAACCCCCCTCGAAAATAGAATCTAAGACTTGTTTGAATGAAGCGGGTAGCCCAACATAAAAGCTTTTCAAGTAAACCTCAATTTGATATTGAGGTACATAGCTAGCCGGGATCCTTAACAGCCTATCCCAAGCATCTTTCAAAGATTCATCAAGTAAATAACAAAAAATTCCAGAATCATCTTCATCAAAATTACTAAGGTTCTCATTGATAACTCTGGCAAGTTGTTCTATAGCATTCTGATTTATGAGTTTTGATAAGATAGCAGGATTGTCTAAAGCACTAGAGCATGGGAGAGAACCCCCAACTCTTTTTGGTTCTGACATGGCGAGGGAGAAGAGGAAAACAGAGAGGGGGATAGAGAGAGAGAGGGTGAATAAAACGGCAAGGGTGAATTGGGGGGAGAGGAAAACAAGAGGCAAATGGCAAATAATGTAATGCGAGAGGTAGGGATTGTGATGGGTACTTGGTATGTTGACTTTTTGCGTAGACTCCCCGGCAACGGCGCCAGAAATCCTTCTTGCTACGTCTTGAGCTTGCGTTGGTTTTCCCCGAAGAGGAAAGGATAATGCAGCAGAGTAGCGTAAGTATTTCCCTTAGTTTTTGAGAACCAAGGTATCAATCTAGTAGGAGGCCGCGCTCAAGTCCCTCGTACCAGCACAAAGCGATAGCTACTAGCAACCAACGCGATTAGGGGTTGTCAATCCCTTCACGATCACTTACGAGAGTGAGATCTGATAGATATAATATTTTTGGTATAAAGATGCAAAGTAAAAAAGTAAAGGCAAAGTAAAAAGCAAAGCAAGATTAAAGTGATGGAGATTGATATGATGAGAATAGACCCGGGGGCCATAGGTTTCACTAGTGGCTTCTCTCAAGAGCATAAGTATTCAACGGTGGGTGAACAAATTACTGTTGAGCAATTGACAGAATTGAGCATAGTTATGAGAATATCTAGGTATGATCATGTATATAGGCATGACGTCCGAGACAAGTAGACCGACTCCTGCCTGCATCTACTACTATTACTCCACTCATCGACCGCTATCCAGCATGCATCTAGAGTATTAAGTTAAAAACGGAGTAACGCCTTAAGCAAGATGACATGATGTAGAGAGATAAATTCATGCAATATGAAATAAACCCCATCTTGCTATACTCGATGTCAACGATGCAATACGTGCCTTGCTGCCCCTTCTGTCACTCGGTAAGGACACCGCAAGATCGAACCCAAAGCTAAGCACTTCTCCGATGGCAAGAACTACCAATCTAGTTGGACAAACCAAACGGATAATTCGAAGAGACATGCAAAGATAACCAATCATACATAAAAGAATTCAGAGAAGATTCAAATATTATTCATAGATAGACTTGATCATAAACCCACAATTCATCGATCTCAATAGACACACCGCAAAAAGAAGATTACATCGAATAGATCTCCACAAGAGAGGGGGAGAACTTTGTATTGAGATTCAAAGAGAGAGAAGAAGCCATCTAGCTACTACCTATGGACCCGAAGGTCTGAGGTAAACTACTCATACTTCATCGGAGAGGCTATGATGATGTAGAAGCCCTCCGTGATGACGGCCCTCTTCTGGCGGAGCTCCGGAACAGGCCCCAAGATGGGATCTCATGGATACAGAAAGTTGCGGTGGTGGAATTAGGTTTTTGGCTCCTATTCTAATCGTTTGGGGTACGTTTGTATATATAGGCGGAAGAAGTACGCCGGAGGAGCAACGAGGGGCCCACGAGGCAGGGGGCGCGCCCTATGGGGGGCGCCCCCCACCCTCGTGACCGCCTCTTTTGTTCCTTGGAGCAGGGTCCAAGTCTCCTGGATCATGTCCGGTGAGAAAATCACGTTCCCCAAGATTTTATTCCATTTGGACTCCGTTTGATATTCCGTTTCTTCGAAACACTGAAATAGGCAAAAAAACAGCAATTTTGGGCTAGGCCTCCGGTTAATAGGTTAGTCCCAAAAATAATATAAAAGTGGAAAATAAAGCCCAATATAGTCCAAAACAGTAGATAATATAGCATGGAGCAATCAAAAATTATAGATACGTTGGAGATGTACCAATTCGCTCCTTTTCGGTCCAGAATTCCAGCTGCCAGCATTCTTCCTCTTTGTGCAATCCTTGTAAAATAAGAGAGAAAGGGCATAAGTATTGTACCACAATGTGTAATAACAACCCTTAATGCAATAAATATCAACATAAAAACATGACGAAAAATAGACATATCAACTCCCCCAAGCTTAGACCTTACTTGTCCTCAAGCGAAAGTCGAAATTGATAATCATGTCCACATGTTTGGAGATAGAGGTGTCAATAAAATGAAATACAGACATGAGGGTATCATGATCACCTTTAGAGTCATGATCACCTTTATAGCAGCAACATATATTGTCATATAATTTCTTATGTTGAAGTAACAGTTTGTTCACAAGGTAAAATATGAATCAAAAACTTTATTGAAAACCAGCAAACTATGATCTTGGTCATTGAAACAAGTTCAATTTATCATAATATCGAAAAGAGTCAAAGTAAGAGATTTTATTTAGCATGTTTCACATACTCAACCATCATTTAGTCTTTCATAATTGCTAACACTCACGCGATACTTATGAGATGAAAGTTTCAATCAGACAAAGAGAAAGATAGGGACTTACGGTTTCGCCTCCCAACCATGTACCTCAAGGGTAATGTCAACAATAATAGTTCATGAATATCTACATCCGAGTGGATATATATATATATATCGATCTTCCCCAACATATAGTGCTTGCCGAAGAGAAAAAGTATAAAAAGAATACGTGATGATCACCATGACTCTTGTATAAGGGTAGAAGGTAAAAGTAAAAGATAGGCCCTTCGCAGAGGGAAGCAGAGGTTGTCATGCACTTTTATGGTTGGATGCACAAAATCTGAATGCAAAAGTTTGTCACTTTATATTTCCGCTTGTGATAAAGAACTTTATTATGTAGTCCGTCGCTTTTATTTCTTCCATATCACAAGTTCGTATAAAGCTTATTTTCTTGACACTAAAAGATTACACATATTTAGAGAGCATTTTTATTGCTTGCACCGATCACAACTTACTTGAAGGATCTTAATCAATCCATAGGTAGGTATGGTGGACTCTCATGGAAAAACTGGGTTAATGGATGTTTGGATGCACAAGTAGTATCTCTAATTGGTGCAAAAGATTTGTCTAGCACAGGATGAGAAGCAAGCTCAACATTTTGGAGGATCCATGACAATATAACTTCTATTCTGATATAAAGAAACATAACCCATTGTGTTGTATTCCTTGTCCAACATCAACCTTTTAGTATATAATATTTTAATGAGTTCTCACATCCCAGGGCTCAACAGAGCCGCGTCTCAGGAGCTCTTATGGCCGTCCCACGTTGGCCCATGCGAATTCCCCCCTCACAACTACATTCGCATGCCTTTCGGTTTGCTGAACAGGGCTGCCACACACCAGCGCCACGTGCGGGGCGTCCTGGCAGCTCATGAGGCCAGGCACCAGGCGATCCTATCGGAGGTGGCGTTGGATCCTCGCGAGCCCCACAGGCCACCAGAGCCTCACGAGGTTCAGGACCCGGACGACTTGTGAGGAGCAACTTCTATAGCACGCGTTTTCAGCTAGTTCAACACTTCTTCAGCAATGGTGCCAGGTGACACTTTTTGGTTTATTCAGTTGGGGCGCCCCTCGGGCTACATAATCCCCAAGCCTTGTGGGTCCGTCCCTGCGGCATGCATCGTTCTTTACATCTATCAGAACTGGCCTTACGCTTCCATGAGTTGCTTTATGATTATCACCTGCTTGTCCGGTGCTTCGTTGCCATGAGCGTCTTATGCCCTTGTAAACCCGCCCACGACCGCCTCATGATTAAGGACTGGAACAATGTTTGTGCTCGGGTCCGTCCCTGCAGCGTCGTTGAACCCAAGTGGCTGAGCTCTATCTCGCGGGCCAGCTCCTTTGCACATCACCTCCCATGGTCCTCGGTGCCTTTTCCTCACATGACCTAATTGATACGTCTCCAACGTATCTATAATTTTTGATTGCTCCATGCTATATTATCTACTGTTTTGGACATTATTGGGCTTTATTATCCACTTTTATATTATTTTTGGGACTAACCTATTAACCGGAGGCCCAGCCCAGAATTGCTGTTTTTGCTTGTTTTAGGGTTTCGAAGAAAAGGAATATCAAACGGAGTCCAAACGGAATGAAACCTTCGGGAATGTGATTTTCTCAACGAACAAGACCCAAGAGACTTGGACCCTACGTCAAGACACAAAAGAGGAGGCCACGAGGTAGGGGGGCACGCCTACCACCCTCGTGGGCCCCCTGTTGCTCCACCGACATACTCCTTCCTCCTATATATACCTACGTACCCCCAAACGATCAGATACGGAGCCAAAACCTAATTCCACTACCGCAACTTTCTGTATCCACGAGATCCCATCTTGGGGCCTATTCCGGAGCTTCGCCGGAGGGGGCATCGATCACGGAGGGCTTCTACATCAACACCATAGCCCCTCCGATGAAGTGTGAGTAGTTTAACTCAGACCTACGGGTCCATAGTTATTAGCTAGATGGCTTCTTCTCTCTTTTTGGATCTCAATACAATGTTCTCCCACTCTCTTGTGGAGAACTATTCGATGTAATCTTCTTTTTGCATTGTGTTTGTTGAGACCGATGAATTGTGGGTTTATGATCAAGTCTATCTATGAACAATATTTGAATCTTCCCTGAATTCTTTTATGTATGATTGGTTATCTTTGCAAGTCTCTTCGAATTACCAGTTTGGTTTGGCCTACTAGATTGATCTTTCTTGCAATGGGAGAAGTGCTTAGCTTTGGGTTCAATCTTGCGGTGTCCTTTCCCAGTGATAGTAGGGGCAGCAAGGCAAGTATTGTATTGTTGCCATCGAGGATAACAAGATGGGGTTTTCATCAAATTGCATGAGTGTGTCCCTGTACATCATGTCATCTTGCTTAAGGCGTTACTCTATTTTTAACTTAATACTCTAAATGCATGCTGGATAGCGGTCAATGAGTGGAGTAATAGTAGTAGATGCAGGCAGGAGTCGGTCTACTTGTCTCGGACGTGATGCCTATATAAATGATCGTACCTAGATATTCTCATAACTATGCTCAATTCTGTCAATTGCTCAGCAGTAATTTCTTCACCCACCGTAGAATACTTATGCTCTCAAGAGAAGTCACTAGTGAAATCTATGGCCCCCGGGTCTATCTTTATCATATTAATCCCCTACTACTTAGTTATTTCCTTTGCTTTTTACTTTGCCTTTATTTTACTTTGCATCTTTATCACAAAAATACCAAAAATATTATCTTATCATATCTATCAGATATCACTCTCGTAAGTGGCCGTGTAGGGATTGACAACCCCTATTCGCGTTGGTTGCCAGGATTTATTTGTTTTGTGCAGGTACGAGGGACTCGCGCATAGCCTCCTACTGGATTGATACCTTGGTTCTCAAAAAACTGAGGGAAATACTTACGCTACTTTGCTGCATCATCCCTTCCTCTTCGAGGAAAACCAACGCAGTGCTCAAGAGGTAGCACTAATCAACAGCGGTTAAGTTAGGGCGCACGACCTGGTGTCTCACCATCGCGGGAGCCACACGCCGGTTGTCTTTGTTCAGGATCTTTGCACGAGAAGACTGGGCACGGCGTCTGTGCTCGGGTCTATGTTTGCAGCATCGACACACCCAATGGACGAGCTTTGTCTCGCAGGCCGGTCCCATTCACGTAACCTCCTGGGGTCATTGGTGTTTGGCCTTCTCATGTGATATCCTCAGGAGATTCGCTCGGCACAGGCTGCCTAACCATCGTCTTGAGGTAGGGCCTCATGAGTCTCGCGCTGGCTCACAAGTGCCCATACACACCTCCTCTAGTCCTATTGTGCAAGCCATGTGTCAGGACGGGGCTGTACATGCCCCGGAGTCTCCCTTCAGAGGGAGCTCCCACCCACGTACCAGTGGAAGCCCCATGCTCCGCGCTGGCAGACGACATGGTCAAGGAGAGGCTATGCCCGTGCAAGAGCGGAAGCACCATGCTTCGCACTGGTAAATAAACAACTAAGGGCAACCTAACAGCTGCAGTAACCTCAGGAGAGCCACCTGGCTCACTGCTCAGCCTCACAACACCACTTTCCCCTCGGGAGAGTCGCGCAAGGGGGCTGGGCACGGGGGCTACGCTCAGGTCATGCCTAGCGTATGCCAGCTCACCAGGTCCCTCGGACCTAGTCTTCGCGCGCCCCTCCCGAGCAAGAGCCTGGTGAGGATAGGTATGAAGGTTTTTCGTACATCAAGGCGGGGCCCTGGGCATCGCGACCTAGGGGCCTAACTGGTCACGTAGCCCCTCACCCCTTGGTCTCGTCCTGGTGATCCGGACGTCCCAACGGCGGCTAAGGTACGCGCGGGGTCGGGCCCTACCGACGCAGAAAACTAAAGTAAGCAGAAAGGAAGTCGCGAAATCCTAGCAAATTATTACAAAACATAATGTCTCTTGAAACTCAAAGCATAAGTTATTACGCCTCCATGAGGCAAGACAAATGTTGCAATATTAAAATAGGGGGAAGCGCCGCCTTCGAGCCTCTTCCTCAGCCTTGGACACCGTCCTCGCACGCCTGGGGTGGCCCGTCATCAACAACGTCAGCGCTGTCCTTGCCACCAGCTGCGGTCGCGGGGTCGATGCAGAGGAACTTCTGCAACATGGCCTCCACCTTCTTCTTCACGGCCTCGGCGGCAGCATCGTGGAGCTCAGAGGCCACGGGTTCGATCAATGCACCAAGGTCGAAGCTGGCATCCCGAAGGTGGAGGTGGCTGAAGATGCGCGTCGCGGCTGGGGTAAAAGCGCGGGAGCCTCTCCCTCCACCATGGGGCCCACTCCGATGACGATGCCCTCGCACCGCGACAAGGTTGGGGAGCAGCCCGGCAGGGCCTTCCTCTAGAGTTGCCAATGGCTTCTCGTACCCTTCCCCGTGAAGGTCCTGCAGTGCCACACAGGACCTCGACTCGAGGGAGACGAAGGTGTTGCACCCTATGGCGGTCGCCTTCTCAGTCGCAGCAAGGGACTTCTCCCTAGCCTCCAGCCCGTCCTTCTCCTCGGAGGCAAGCTTGGCATGGGACGCCTGAGACGCCTCCAGCTCCTCCTTCAGCTTCCCTAGGAGGCTCCGCTCCGCCGCCTGCCTTGAGCTTCCTGCTCTAGTTCAGCGTCACGGTCGGTGAGCGCAGTCTCCCGGTGTAACACCAAAGATGTGGCTATATCTCCTACGTGTCGAGGCATGACTTAGAGGGATAACCGCATTTTGGTATGATCGCAAGAAGGGTCATCTTCACACATTCCCATGTAAATGAACAAGGAAGTAAATAGTTGGCTTACAATCGCCACGTCACACAATGATCAAATTATTCAAACATCATTCAGAGTACACACAAGGTCCGACTATGGACGGATCCAAATGAAAAGAAGACAACCACCCATGCTAAGTCCCGATTGTCCCTACTGGGCACCACTATTGATCATCTGGAAAGGAAATATAGTAACGGCCAAGGTCTTCTTCGAACTCTCACTTGAGCTTGGTGGCATCACCTGCGTCGGTATCATCGGCACCTGCAACTGTTGTTGTAGTATCTGTGAGTCACGAAGAATCAGCAATCTCAAAACCCGCGAGATCAAGACTATTTAAGCTTAAAGGTAGGATTTGGTTATAAGGTGGAGTTGTAGCAAGCACTAAGCAAATATGGTGGCTAACATACGAGTACAAGAGTAAGATGAGAAACTATGTAACGGACGCATAGCTAGAAGTGATCAAGAAGTGATCCTAAACTACTTACGTTCAAACATAACCCCACCGTGTTCTCTTCCCAAACCTCGTCGAAAAGAAACCATCATGATTACAACCGGATATTTTAATTGAGTCTGGTTTCAAGTTCACTACAACCGGATATTAAAAACTTCCATCTGCCACATAACCACGGGCACGGCTCTCGAAAGTTTAAACCCTGCAGGGGTGTCCCAACTTACCCCATGACAAGCTCACGATCCACGGAGACAATCCTCCATCACGGGACCCTCCGATCAGACTCGGAATCCTAGTGCACAAGACATTTCGACAATGGTAAAACAAGTCCAGCAAGACCTCCCGACGTGCCGACACCCTGATAGTAGCTGCGCGTATCTCGTCTCAGGACACGACGGATAAGCTAAGCATACAGGTACCAACATACCCCAAGTTTCCAAGGGGCGGTCCGCACGGTGCTCTAGTTTGGACCAACACTCATGAGGAGCACTGGCCCGGGTTGTTGGTTAAGAATCCTCGGGTTAATTACTCCCTATGCAGATTTTAGTTGTTATTAGGCAAATGGTAAAACCAATGTTGGGCCTTGCTGGAAGAGTTTTATTCAAAGTGAACTGTCAAGAGGGGCCCATAAACACTCACCGTGTTAGGGACGCAAAATTCAAGGAACATACCACTGGTATGATGGAAACTAAGGCAGCAAGAGTGGAACAAAACACCGAGCAAAAGGCCAATCCTTCCACCCTTTGCCAAGTATATAGATGCATTATTTAAATAAGAGATATTGTGATATCCCA
This sequence comes from Triticum urartu, assembly GCF_003073215.2. Lineage (NCBI taxonomy): Eukaryota > Viridiplantae > Streptophyta > Magnoliopsida > Poales > Poaceae > Triticum > Triticum urartu. Next base: position 418,765,001 of record NC_053023.1, on the reverse strand, counting down.
ACATATCCATGTTCCAACATGGAACAACCTGCACGGCACCTGCAATTAGCAACACTATAAGAGGGGCTGAGCAAAAGCAATAACATAGCCAAACAACGGTTTGCTAGGAAGGTGGGTTAGAGGCTTGACATGGCAATATGGGAGGCTTTATAAACAAGTGGTAGGTAGCGCGACATAGTGATAGAACGAACAACTAGCAAGCAAAGATAGAAGTCATATCAGGGGTAATGATCATCTTGCCTGCAAAGTTCTCAGGGTTGTCGAAAGCTTGCTCCTCGTAGACGTACTCGATAGGTTCCTCGTTCACGAACTCGTCTCCCGGCTCTACCCAAGCAAAAACACAAGAAACGGAACAACAATCAATCATGGTGCAATGCGGAAGCAACATGATGCAAGACATGGCATGGGATGCAATATGTGATGTGCAATGCATATGGGTACTGCAGAAGGGGAAAGATGATCATGGCATCAACTTGGCAAACCAAGCATGCCACTGTATAGGTTGGGAGATTTCTAATGAAATTGATATGAAGATCACTAGAAATGGATGCACGGTTTGCAAATGACGAGCAAAACAAGATACAACGCAATAAGCTGAAAACAATAGCATGGCAACTTAGATGCAAAGTTTAAATATGCTACATCACGCAAACATGAGAACAAAATACATGGCAGTGAAGTACATGTGAAGCTATACAAATCATGAACACTGAGATACTACTATAAACCCCTAGAGCAAGTCTAAAACAGCATGGCAAAAATGCAAAAGTTAACAGTTTAACAGACTTAGCAGAAATTCATTGATCATGACAGAACAGCATCAGGTTGCAATGTTTAGAGCTAGTAACTACATGCTACAGGAACATATCATGTCAAACATGAGCATGGCATGCTAGTACTAAAGGCAATGAACAAAACTCCCTTACTGAGCTTGAGCTAAAAAACCCACAAAAAAGATGGTAGCATCAAAGCAAACATGGCAAGTGATATGAAACATGTTTCGGACTTAGAGGAAAATCATGCATGGCAGAAACAGATTCATGATATGAACTTTGCAAGCTTGTGGCACTCATCATAGTGCACTAAATGGCATTAAATAAAATCTAGCATGAAGTAGACATGAAAATGAAGCTATCCATGTGCAAAACAACCTCATAGGATTTTTGGATTAAATCACACAAAAATCACAAAACAGTAACATGATGTAAAATGACATGGTCATGAACTTTCTCGAATGCAAAAAACTAATGCCACCACTAAATTGGTGGGCTTTTCTACCCCAAAAACATATGTAATATGTCTAGGTTACTGTAGAAAAATCATCACAAATGCTATAAGTGAAACACTACCCTAAATGGAATATGACAGATATGGTAAGTTCCCCTAATAGGAAATATCCAGATATGGACTTGCCCGAAATGGAAAGATTCCTTTTCCAGAAATGGAATATTCCCTGTGAGAGGGTGACATGTGGGGTCTTGTGGTGTGTGAGTATGGCAAGTGGGGAATTGCTGTCAGTGGGTGCAAAAGGAAATAAAAAGGGGGGTTTTATGCGCCCGCGAGGGATCGAACCTGGGTCGCTAGGCTGAGAACTAGCAGCTTGAGCCACTGGGCTAGGAGATAGCGGCTGACATAGGAGGGGGCAAATGGGGTGTGACTTAGCCGCAACGGCTACTGCCGGCGATGAGCATAGCACGGCGGAGATACTCGTCGGGGACGCTACGGCGACCAAAAAGAGCGGCGGGGACACGCATGAGAATCGCCGCAAATCCCGCATGCCCGCCGGGCAAACACGGTGCCGGACGACAACGGAAGCGGCGCCGGCGACGAGGTGACAGAGGCGGAAACCGCGAGCTCGGGCTACTCGCTGGAGAGGGCGGTAGGCGCGACGGAGGGGCTATGTGGGCTTCTCATGTGACGACGATCACTATGGACAGAAGCGAGAAGGCTAAAGGGGTCGGGAGCCTTGCTGGAGATGAGGTCCGACAGCGATGTGCTCGGGTGGCCATGGAAAACTACGACAGAGCGAACTAATGAGAGGGAAAACGGGATGGGGAGCTACGCAAGCTCACCACAAACACGACGGTGGCATCGGCTGATTAAGAGGCGGACGGAGTTGACGGTGAGGGCGATCAAATAGCTGCGGTGGCCAGAGTCGAAGACGAGGAAGAAGACGACGTGGACGAGGCCCTCGGCTCCACGTAGTCTACATCGTGGAGGTAGTCGATGACGGGGAAGAAGGACACGGTTGGTGAGGCAGAGTTAGACGGTGAGCGCACCGGCGATGAGGCTGTTGGCTCGGGTGCGCTCGGGACGGTGGTGGCATGACATATCTAGTGGTCTAAATGCCTGGCGGCGGGGGGGAGGAAGAGGGGAACCCTAGGAAGTGGTTGGGCAAGGAGAGGCGTTAAGTAGGGGGCTAGGACGACGGGACGGAGCACGTCGTTGCACTCATGCTCTCGGTCCTCATGGCAAAGGCAAGAGGAGAGGGAAAAGGTGGGTGCGGGCTACATGGCAGTCGCTGACGGCTGGGGCCGGCGTGGCCACGTGGTCGCAAAGCAGTGGGGGTGAGCGGGTGCGCTGGTTAGAAAAGGCGGAGGCGTCACGCGGGCGGGCTGGCGCGCACGCTGGTGGGCTGCGGGGTGCTGGGCGCTGCTGTGCCGGCCTGGAGGCCGAGGCCCAGGTGACTGCTGCTGCGCTGCTCCTCTCTCTTTTCTCTTAATCATTTTCCTCAAACAGAAAACTAAAGGAAAAGGTGTAGGGGGCTAGAAGAAGAATCCAAGAATATTAAAAATATCCCCAAGCTCCTAGAATTATGCCCTATTTAATAAAATTGGTTTGGAGATTTTTAAAGGACGTAAAATAATTCAAGTTCGAATTTAATTCAAACTTGAGCCATTTTAAAACCTAACCAAGTCAACTCCAAAATAGGTGAAACTGGGCACATAGGTTTAGGGCATGGTGCTAGAATTGTGAGGAAGAGATGAACATTAATGGAGTGAGGATATATGATCTTTCAAAAATGAAAGAAAGGAATGGATAGAAGGTGGAGCTGATGCTTGGATCCACATAGAGCATGCAACAACATATCATGCCTGAATATCATGGAAATGCAAGTTGACATAAGCACAACACAACATTGATATGCACAAGATGCAAACATATGATGGCAAAAGGGAATATGACAAGAATAGAAAGGCAATGCAATAATTAACACAAAGAAAAACCCAAAATGAAAACAGCACGGAGGAAACCGCTTGGAATTGATGAAGAGCAAGATGGATATATTGCCAAAATGGGAAGTTTTACATCTGGGGTGTTACACCCAGGCCTTCAGCTCCTCCTCCTACTCCTTGAGCTGATGGGTGCGGGCGGCCTGCTCATCGCGGTGGGCCTTCAGCTTAGCCACCACCGTGCGGCAACACTCCTTGGCAGATGTTGCGTCGGTCAGCGCCGCATCACGAGCCATGGTGGCCTCGCCGGCCTCCCTCCTGACCTCTATGACGGCTGCCTCGGCATGACCCCAGGGCGTCCTGATGGACAAGTCGGCCTGAAGCCACCCCGAGATCAACTCCAGGCACCCCGCCACCCTACGCCGGTCGGCGCCCTAAAGATATACCCGGAGCCGGCCTAGCATGGTTCCTCCAAAGTGCTAGGCATGGCGGAGGAGCCATCGTCTGCCAGCGTAAGGACTTGGGAAGGAGGTGGCACTGGTGCGTGGGCTAGCGACGCAACAGCGGGAAGGATGACAGGGGGCTCCAGAGCCCTCAAACCCTTCGCAAGTGCGTCGAGGACTGGCACCCCCGGAGTCTGCTGAGCCTTGGAGGCAGTCTCCTCCTGAGGCCTTGCTTCCGAGCTTCCAGGAGCCTGTTCCATCACAGGCAAGCGCGAGGCGGCCTCTTCCGTCTGTGTCGGGGTCGCCGTGGCAGTGGTAGGTCGCCCGGCCTTGGAGGCCCTGGCCTCCTCCCACTCCCTCTTCGCCACCGATGTCAGCCTAGCCACTTAGAGGAGAATGTCTTGAGCACGACATCAAGAACAGGAAGAAAAGACAAGGTGAAATACTTACTCGTCCTTAGCGACATACGACCTGTTCCTGCCCAGGAGCGTGGCGCCCCCAAGCGTCTTCAGCACGGGCCTTGTCGCGCACTCAGGACCGGCCGGACGCATGATGGTTGGCTCTGTAACAGCAGCCATGGGCGGCAAGGCAGGTCGCGCGGCCTCGGGGAAGCAGCGTCGCCTCGATCTTCTTTGGGGTCCCTCGTCCTGACCTCCATAGAGGGGTAACCCCGGACCTTGTGACGGCCGCAGTGGAGTGTGGGGAACCCTCAACCAGATAGTCACTGGTATCGTCATCATCGGAGAGGCCGTGGAGGAGCTCGCTCTGCCGCAGGGGAGAGCTCTCCCCCACCTCCTCTTGGGTCGCCTCTGACTCCCCCTCCTCTTCCTTCCCGGAGACCACGCCGGAGGACACCGGCACCGAGGAGTTTAGGAGCATGAGCGGCACAAGCCCCCGCTCATTGAAGGCAGGCATGGCGACGGCCACCTCCGCCCCGTCGTCGCAGTGGTATAGCGGGAGGTAGGCCGCCCGGGTCCTTCTCAAGCAAGGTGCGCACGGCGTTGCTCAGCTCCTCATCGGTCAAGTCTTCCGGGCGCAGCCGATGGTCGTCTTCCACGCCCTTGAGACTCCACAAAGAGTGCGAGTGCGCCTGGAGTGGAGCCAGGCGTTGCGTCAGGAACTCCCTGACGAGCATGGCCCCTGTCAGCTTCTCCGCCTCCAGGTCTGCCGTCATCTTCTCCAGCATCGATATCGCCCATGGTTCGCTGAGCTTCTCGTGAGCCCAATGGTCCAGCTTCGCCGGCATCACAGTCGGCATCTCCAGACGAGCATGAGAGAGCTTTATGTCTATGAAGATCCACTTGCGCCAGAAATCATCCACCTTCTTCCCGACTCTTGATATCGCGTTCCTGCCGTGGGATGCGACGAAGCAGATGCACCTGTAGCGCTGGGTCATGCTACGCATCCGGAAAATAGAAGAAGTGGTGGAGCAGCGCAATGGAGGTTGCCACCCCCACAAACGCCTCGCAGTAGAAGGCGAAGATCGACAGGTGGAGGATGGAGTTGGGATTAAGATGAAGGGTGTGAATCTGATAATGGCTGAGGACGGCGAAGAAGAAATCGAAGAAAGGGGGACGAGCCCCACGAAGATGCTGTGCGGGATGAAGGGGTAGAAGGTTTCGCCCAAGGCGTCCTGCCTGGTGATGCCGACACGAAGCTCCGTATCCCTCCCCTCATTGTCATTGCTCGCCATCAATGGGAGCACGGCGGCGAGGTGCTTCTCCTCGGTGATGCTGGATGCACTTAGGGCCAGCTCAAGCATGGGGGTCAGGCGCGCGGAAGGAGCGGCTAGCTTCGCCTTCTCAGTTGCCATCGGTGGCGAGCTCGTGGAGAGGTCGAGAGATCTGCAGGTGCTTTGAGCAGGGAGAGAAAGGGATATGGAGCAAGATGAAGGGAGGGCAATGAAGGCTCAGCAGCAGGCGCCAGCCTTTTGTCAGCTCAGGATGGTTGCCAAGGCAGCATGAGCAAGCGGAGACGCCCACGTCCCATCAAGAACCAAGCGTCGACTGGGGCCGCAGGCGGTTGGGTCCCGTGGCGCTTCGCCCTTGCCCTTGGCTTTGCTTCGAATCCTAGTCTGAGCGCGCCTTGGGCCCTAGGGCTACTGTCGGCGTTCTAGGAATCGGGGTACCCGGACTTGCCTGCCTACGGCCCATGGCATGGCTCCATCGATGGCCTGGTACGACCCATCTTCAACACCAACAACACAAGACCCTCGCAAGGGGACAAGCCTCACGAGGCGGACGACGCTAAGACCTCCAGAAGGAGTAACCTCCTTAGGCTGGCTCCTGAGGAGCGGAGATTTCCATGCGAGCCTTCACCTCATGAGGTTCAGATGACGCAAGCCATGACGACCACGGCCAGGCAGGCGCTAGCAAGTGCAATACAATAGGTTTCCCCTTTGGTGCTAAAGAGGCAAGCTCAGGCGCGGAGTCCCAAGGAATCAACCAAAGGTTTCCATTTCCATGCTACAAAACCAGGACCGCCAGGACGGCAGGATGGAGGTCATCGTCGAGCCCACCACAATGTCACGACCAGAAGCTTTACAGGCGCAGACCACCTTTCGCCAGGATAAGATGTACTAGTTGTCTCCCTTCGAATTTGGTCGTTGTGGGATCCCTTCTCGCCTTCATTTTTGGGGAGGAGGGAGGACTCAGACCATCCACACCCTCACCAACTCACACAAACACAAGAACACACCTCATGAGGTTGTTCTTCCACTGTACTAGTTCATCCTTAGCCCACCTTGAGGCTAATCAACCACAAAGTAGGAGTATGGTATTACACCGCAAGGTGGCCCGAACCTGGGTAAACTGCCTTGTCCCATTCTTCCTCAGTTCATCGTGCTAGGTCGTGAGATTGATGAGTTGGCAGACTGGGGAGGTTGAGTTCCTTAGACACACCCTAGAGTTTGAATCTATCTTAGGTCTGCGGAGCCCTGAATCTGACAGGCACCTCCCCCAAGCTTGGCACTACCCAAGGGGACTTCCCATACCCATATACTTAGGTCTCTTTCTTTGGAGGTGATGGTGATGGCGTTGATGATGTGGGAAGCTTGTCCTCCATCTTCCAAGGCATAGGTTCACCATCGTAAATTGATGAACGAGTCCCCGGGATCCTCAAATCTGCAGCCAAACTCGTCCTCTTGAATTTGTACTCATACTCACAGTTTTGGTTTGCAGGTCATAGATCTAGGCTTGGAGATGCTCGATTTTCTCATGAAGCTTGAAGATGGCCTCTTCGATGTCCTTGGTGTCCAGCTTGTGGTGATAGGTAAATTATGTGATCATGGAGTGGCTGGCGTGGAGTCGAAAATCCACCATCCCTTGGCACTTGAAGACTTGTTGCTCCATTGCTTCGAGCCTGGTCTCCACGCTTCCAGTCCTCCATGGCCCATGAACAACCCGGATGTGCAGCACCCCCTCACGAACCTCAATGGTTTTTAGGGTGTTGTAGCACCTCTACAAGGTAGGAGTTGATGACCTTCTCAAAGAACTTGTCCTTCGGAGCGCTTGGGGACGTCATGGAGATCTAGATCTGTTAATAAAACAGCTCGAAACAAGAATAGAGAATATTGACGTGGTACGGTGGTCAAAACCTTCGGGAGATTATATAATGAACTTTTACCGACCAAAAGGAGTGTACTAAAAGAAAACGAAGTCCGAAGGAAACACAAGGTGGCCACAAGCCTGGGAGGCGTGCCCAGGGGGGTAGGGCGCGGCCCCAAGGCTTCTTGCCCCTTCGTGCACTTTTCGGACTAGTTTTTATTTTACTAATTTTTTAAATATTACAAAAGGGAGTAAAATTTCCATTGGAAAAGTTTTCGAGTCGGTTTACTTACCGTATCACATACATATTCCTTTTCGGGAGTGTGGAACGTTCTGGTAGGTTTCCCTTATGTACTCCTCTGGTGTTATGGTATTAATAATATTGGTTTCAACATTTATGGGAGTACCTGAGATATAATGTATGATTCTTTGCCTGTTTACGACCTTCAGGTTATTGCCTTTAGCGTTGCTGATCTTGATGGCACCAGAATGATAAACTTCCTCGACAATGTAAGTCCTTCCCACTAACCGCATGCCACCAGCGGCGGCGGTGCGCGGACCCCACCAAGGACAAGTTCTCCACTAGCGTAGAGTCCCGGTGACCATGGCAGGATTTCGCGCCTTCACCCCTGAGCTACGTAGCGTCGCTTGGCCATGCAAGCTCAAGCCAAATCTGCCACCTCGCTACTACGGCACCCCCGACCCCGCGGAGTTCCTGCAGCTCTATGAGCTGAGCATCGAGGCAGCCAACGACGATGAGAAAGTCATGGCGAACTGGTTTCCCCAAGGCTCTCAAGGATGGTGCTCGCTCTTGGCTCCTGAATCCGCCTCCAGGCTCGATCTCCTCCTAGGACGAGATGTGCGATCATTTTGTCGCCAAAATCCAGGGCACTCGCGACCGCCCACCGGCTGTAGGTGACCTGCGCCGCATCAAGCAACAACCAGGAGAGACCCTCAGAAGTACATCCGGCGCTTCAACAACGTTCGCCTCAAGATCCCCAAGGTGACGGACGAGGCCATCATCTCTGTGTTCTCCGATGGCGTCCACGACGTCAAGATGAAGGAGGAGCTCACCATCCATGAGGAGATGTGCACATCTCTGGAGCTGTTCAACCTGGCAACCAAGTGCGGAAGAGCCGAGGAGGGGAACCTCTCGCTCCTCGAGCTCCCGACTACGGACCCGAAGGAGAAGAAAGCCAAGGCCAAAGACGTGAAGCACAAGGAAGCAACCATGCTCGCGGCGGAGCCGGACACAAAGCGCGACAGGGACCAGCCCGAGTCATCCAAGAGCAGCCGACCGTTCTGCGCCTTCCATAACCTGCATAGCCACAACACCAGCTACTGTCAAGAGCTCAGAGCCATTCGAGAAGGACACTTTGGTCGACGCCCCGAGCGCAACGACCGGGGCTACGGCCGAGGAGGAGGACGTGGTGGCAGACGCTGGGATGACCGTGGCGCGCGCTAGGAGTGGCGCGACCGGCCTCGTGAGGACCACTGGCAGGATCAGCCTCGCGAGGGCGCCTGGAGGGATCAGCCTCATGAGGATCGCCCTCAGGGAAATGTTGGTCTTCCTCCACTACCGCCACCACCAAGAAGGAATGACGACCACCACCAAGACGAGGGGGCTGGGGGCTTCTAGGAGCCGCGTGCCATCGCCTGCATCTTGGGCGGAGCTTAAGCCCCAGCCTCGCAGCGTATCTTCAAGCAGTTTGCTCGCGATGTGAACGTAGTCCTCCCCAAGCTCGAGGCCACGCGCCTGCTCAGGTGGTCCCAATGCGCCATCACGTTCAGCTCAGCAGACTAGCCCAAGTGCGCGGATACTGCCGGCGTCCTCCCGATGCTTTGTTCACCCATCATCAGCAACGTGCAAGTCACCAAGACCCTCATCGACGGCGGCACAAGGCTCATCATCCTATCCGTCGAGATGTTCGATAGCCTCCAAGTGTCGTATGATCAGCTTCAGCCCACCAAGCCTTTCTTAGGAGTGACCGACGGCTCCACTACACCGATCGGTCAGGTCCGTCTCCCAGTCACCTTCGGACAGCGCAACAACTACCGCATCGAGCTCATCGACTTCGACATCGCCCACTTCCATCTGCCATACAATGCCATCCTCGGGTATACGGCCCTAGCCAAGTTCATGGTCGTGACGCACCACGGCTACAACGTCCTCAAGATGCCAGGAAGCAGCGGGATCATCACAGTCCCCTGCGAAGAAAGTGATGTGGTGTGCTCCCTTGAGCGCACCTTCCAAGCAGCGTCAATCGAAGACCCCGGTAACAATGCAGCTCGGTACCCTCCCGAGGTCGTCCCCAAGAAGAAGAAGCAGCAACTCCATGCCGGACTTCAGGAGGGCGGCACCACAGGTGGCACCTCGTCAGGATCAGCGCCTGCTCCTGGGGCACCCCCCTCTATTGCATAGGAAGGCGCGCGCAGCGCCCTCCTTGGGCAGGGATAGGGGGCTCTCTTCTAGAGGGCCTCAGACCTCGCCAACGTCACGAGGGAGGCGCTCGAGCACCACTTGGAGGCGTGTTTCACGGCACGTCTCCTTCAGGAGGACACTGGGCAAGGAGCGCCCGGTGCTCAGGAGTACATCACCAAGGTATCTCAAGAGCTTCAGGAAGCAAGAGCAATACGCGGCGACCGCCGCCCACCTGGTGCTGCTCCCCACCCAGGAGAGGGTGGTGAGTTGCACGCCTGCATCGACATACCAGGGCTCAACCAAGCCGCATCTCAGGAGCTCTTCTAGCCTTCGCGTGTCGGGTGCTATGAAGGTCCACCTCACAGCTATGTTCGCATGCCGTTCGGCCTGCCGAGCATGGCTGCTGCCTTCCATCGCAACCTGTGGAGCGTCATGACGGGTCAGGAGGCCAGGCACCACGCAGTCCTGGCGGAGATGGAGACGGTCCTCAAGGAACCGCCGGGACCCCAGAGCCTCCCGAGGCTTAGGATCCCGGTGGCTCGTGAGGGGTAACCCCTTCGCCGCGTACCTTCAGCAGCCTCAACACCCCTTCATCAACAGAACCAGGTGAAATTTTCCAAGTTCGTTTAGCTGGGAGCGCCCCCAGGGCTACATTATTCCCAGGCAGCATGGGTCCGTCCCTGTGGCATGTATCTTTCCTTGTTTATTTCTTTAGCTTACCTTGCTGGGGGTGCCCCTCAGGCTGCATCATCCCCAAGCCGCTCGGGCCGAACCCAGTGGCGCGTATTGTTTATGCATTTACCTGAGATAGGTTTCCTTACATGCTTAATCTATCTATGACTATCACTTTCTTGATTGTCGCCCATCGCAGGAGCCGCGCGCCGGTCGTCTTTCTTCAGGACCCTTCGCCTGAGAGGATTAGGCATGGCGTTTATGCTCGGGCCCGTCCCTGAAGCGTCGATAAATCCAACGGCCGAGCTCTATCTGGCAGGCCGGCCCCGTTCACGTCACCTCCTAGGGCCGTTGGTGCTTGGCTCTCTCACGCGATAACCTCGGGTGGTTCGTTCGGCGCAGGTTGTCTAACCACCTCGCAGGACCAAGATAGCGAACAAGAATTAAGACCAGGCACAACCTGCCTTGGGGTAGGGCCTCGTGAGTCCCGCGCTGGCTCAAGAGTGCCCAGACACACCTCGTCTAGGCCTGCCGTGCAAGCCACGTGTCAGGGCAGGGCTGTACACGTATCGGGGGCTCTCCGCGGCAGGGAGCCCCCTCCCATGTACCGAAGGCGAATCGGCAATCACCACGGCGATCGGTGCACTCCCACACGTTAACTTGCAGGAACTTCCTGAAGGCTATGACAGGCGGTACCGTGGAATCTCCCTCTTCTCTCGTGCGATTCTCTTGCGCGTTAAAAGGAGGGCTCTTGAGCATCGCGTCTCAGGAGCTCTTACTGGCTCTCCAGCCCTCACCCCCTGGCCTTGACCATGGCACGCGACCTGGCATACCAGTGGCGGCTGAGCTCGCTCGAGGGTCGGGACCTGAGGACGTAGAGCACCAAGAAGAACATGGAGAGGAAAGGGAGGCCCGCGCGAGTCTGACCTAGCTACTCAGCAGCGGCCAACGCCCAAGCCTGGCGTCTCACAAGGAACTGACCCCAGATTGCCAAGATAAGTTTCGTGCTCAATCAATCGCTACAGCGCAGAGTTCTCATTTGTGTAGCCCCACTGCGGTGACGTAGTCTCCCTCTCCTACCTCTCGGCGGTCGCTTGCGCACCGAAGGGGACCTCCTGAGCATCGCGTCTCAGGGGCTCTTACTGGACCTCGGGCCGCTCACCTCCTGGCCTTGACCACGGCATGCGACCTAGCATACCAACGATGGCTGAAACCTGCCTGGGGACCGGGACCTGTCGGCATAGAGCACCACGCCATCACGAGGTTGGAAAGGGGAAACCGAGCCAGAACGGAGCACGCACATGCATAATTTCATGAGGATAATGTCAACAAAGGACGCTACAGACGCCTTACATGCCCCAGCAGGGTCCATTTCTTGATTCCTCGCAAGGAACAAAAGATAAGAACCTAGGGAGTCCTAACTATGCGTGCCCCTGTGGATGACGCCATCATGAACAGTGGGCCACCAGAGGCCGGCGCCAACCTCATCCAGATTAGCGGCGGCGGCGTCCTGACGCTACAGCCCTGCTCCGGGCTCGGCGGGAGCTTGGGGGCACGTAGTTGTCGTCGCTTGTCTCCGGAGACTCCGCGAGCTCGGGAGAGTCACTGGACCACCAGGAGTCGCCACTGCCGCTGGAGGAGCTACAGGCGAGGCCTGCGGCAGGCCTAGCACTCGCCGCAGCATTGTCCTGGCGACCTCCTTCAAGGAAGCACTCCAGGCGGCTGCCTTCCTCGTTGAAGACCTTGAAGAACAGCACGGAGGCGCCGTCGTACTCGAAGTGGATCGTGAGGGCTCCCTCCGTGCGGCAGACTAGGGAAATCTCGCCCCAACCTCGGGTCATGAAGATCTTCCCGGAGGCAATGACTCCAATCTCCGCTCCAGTGCTGGGGCGTGGCTGTCGGTGTGTTGCAGCCAAAGCTCGCGAGGGCCCCTCGGCGGCATCTCGACGGCGAACAACTGCGGGAGGCAGATCCAGGTGCTCGGGGCATCGCCACCCATATCACAAACTCGCGCGAGGAGTCCTTCGCGTGGACACCTGGGGCGACAGCGTGCGCCTCCATGGCACGGTGGCCACGGCGCTGGCATGGGCGGCGACGCTCGTCGCTTCTCCCTCCGGAACCATCGACACAAGCATACAAGGGCAGTAGTACCCAGGCACTGGCCTTTCATACCAAGGTCGCGACACCACCGGCCTCACTACCATCTCGCGACGATGGGACCTCCTCTTCTTCAGCGGGAGCAGCTCGGGCCCGGTGAAGGGAGCCTTGCCCTTCTCTGCGGCCGAGAACCTCCGAATCAGTGCCATGACTGCACCAGAGAGGAGTGGAGCGAGGAAGCAGAAGAAGCGGGAGAGGCAGAGGAGAGACTGGTGATGGGGCTCCGCCCCCACCTCCCATTTATAGCCAAAGGGAGGCCAACCACCGGCCTCCATGATCTAAGGTAATAATGATGAATTTCCCTTGCATCCAGCAGGGACTCATCAAGTCGGGCAGTTGCCAAGGCAGCATGGGGAAGCGGAGACGCCCACGTCCAATCAACCGCCACGCGTCGACCAATGTCGCATGCTATTGGGGCCCGCGGCGCTCCGCACATGGCCTTTGGCTTCACCTCGAAGCCAAGTCCAAGCGCTCCTTGGGCCCCGGGGCTATTGTCGGTGTTCTGGGGCGGCCTCACCAGGCTGGCTCGCGAGGGGCGGAGAGATCAGGGCCAGGCAAACCTCGCGAGGTTCCGATGACGCGAGCCATGGTGATCGAGACCAGGCGGGCGCTAGTGCGCACAGAGTCCTTGTTTCCTCTTTGGTGCTAAGGAAGCAAGCGCAGGCGCGGAATACCAAGGCATCAAGCAAAGGTTTCCATATCGGTGCAATGAGACCAAGACTAGAAGGACGGCAAGACGGAGGTCACCGTGGAGCCCAAGACGGCGTCACCATTAGAGGCTTTTGCAGGCGAAGACTGCTTTTGTCAGGATAAGCTGTACTCGTTGTCCCTTTTCAAATTGGCCGTTGTTGGCTCCCTTCCCGCTCAATATTTGGGGAGAGGACCAAGGTCCCTATAAATAGGACTAGCGACCACCATAGCTAGGGGGAGGAGGATCGATCGATCGGTCTGGCGAAGAGAGACCAGGATAACCACAAGTTCACCAAGCACAAGAACACCTCTCCTCAGGAGCCTATTCTTCCCCTTGTACTATTCACCCTCAGCCCAAGTGGCAATCCACCACACCACACTGGAGTAGGGTATTACACCACAAGGGTGGCCCGAACCAGTATAAATCTTGTGTCCTTTGTGTTGCGAGTTCGTCGAGTTAGTACGTAACATCTTAGCTGAGCTAGGACGTGGATTGGTAGGGGGAGATCTTCGCATGCACCCCAGTGTTCGAACCTTGACGGTTTTGCCGGAACCCATGATCCGACAAAATTTTTCCAATAGCATCAACTTTAGCTTTATCAACTTCAATACCTCTTTCAGGGATTTTATGCCCCAAGACAATACCTTCATTAACCATAAAGTGGCACTTCTCCCAATTCAAGACTAGATTAGTTTCTTCACATCTCAGTAAAACTCAATCAAGGTTTCTTAAGCAATCATCAAAAGAATTTCCATAAACAGAGAAATCATCCATGAAAACCTCAACAATCTTTTCACTAAAGTCAGAGAATATAGCATTCATACATCTTTGAAAGTAGCAGGTGCATTACATGAACCAAAAGGCATACGTCTAAAAGCAACGGTACCGAAAGGGAAAGTGAAAGTAGTTTTTTCTTGATCCTCTTGTGACACAAATATTTGGGAAAAACCAGAATAACCATCTAGTAAGCAAAAGTGCATATGTTTGGATCATCTTTCTATGATTTGATCAATAAAAGGTAGAGGATAATGATCTTTCCTAGTAGCTCTGTTTAATTTTCTAAAATCAATTACCATTCTATAACCTGTGACAATTCTTTGCGGAATCAACTCATTTTTATCATTAGGGAAAAACGGTAATACCTCCCTTCTTAGGGACACAATGAACAGGACTTACCCATCTACTATCGGCAATAGGATAAATTGTACCTGCTTCCAGAAGCTTTAGTATTTCATTTCTTGCCACTTCTTTCATCTTCTGATTCAACTGTCACTGTTAATTTTGTGGTGACATAGAGTGGGACTAATGCCCTTAAGATCATCCAGAGTATATCCAATAGCGCCACGGTGCTTCCTTAGAGTTTTCAATAATTTCTTTTCCTCATGCTCTGAAAGGTTAGCACTAATAATAACAGGATATATCTTTTTCTCATCGAGATAAGCATATTTCAAAGTACAAGGTAATTGTTTAAGATCAAACACAGGATTACTCTTGGGTGGTAGAGGATCTCCAAGAGTCTCCATAGGCAAATTGTGTTTCAAAATAGGCATCTGTTCAAAAAAAATCTCGCCTAATTCCTTTATTTCATTCATGAACATATCATTTTCCTGGTCTAGCAAATATTGCTCTAAAGGATCATTAGGAGCCATGGCAATAGAAGCAAGACCAAAAATTTCATCTTTACTAGCCAATTATTTATCATCGGGTTGTCTATGAAATTTGGAGAAATTAAACTCATGAGACACATCCCTGAAACTTACATACGTAAACAATTTCTTTTTCTCAGAATCTATTTTAGCATTAACAGTGTTCAAGAAAGGTCAACCAAATATAATGGGACAAAAATCAACTTTTGGGGAACCAAGAACTAGAAAATTAGTAGGGTATTTTATTTTCCCAAACAAGACTTCAACATCTCTAACAATCCCAATTGGTGACATAGTATATCTATTAGCAAGCTTAACGGTAACATCAATGTCTTGTATTTTAGCAGGTGCAATATCATTCATAATTTCTTGGTATAAAGTAAAGGGAATTGCACTAACACTAGCACCCACATCACACAAGCCATTATAACAATGATCTCCAATTTTAACAGAAACAACATGCATGCCAACAGTAGGTCTATGTTTATCTTTATCATCGGGTTTAGCAACTCTAGCAGCTTCATCACAGAAATAAATAACATGCCCATCAATATTATCGACCAAGAGATCTTTAACCACAGCAATGCTAGGTTCAACTTTAATTTGTTCAAGGGGTGTAGTTGTCCTGTTATAACTCTTACGAACCACAGCTAAAGCTTTAGCATGTTCTTTTATCCTAACAAGAAAAGGTGGTTTCTCAATATAAGTAGTAGGAATAACAGGATCAACACTATAAGTAATAGTGTCCTCTTCCGCTTTAATAGGTTATACTATTTTTACTTCAATGGGAGGATGGTATTTAAACCACTTCTCCTTAGGGAGGTAAACATGAGTAGCAAATGATTCATAGAAAGAAGCTACTATCTCAGAGTCAAGTCCATACTTTGTGCTAAATTCACGAAAAGCATCAGTATCCATAAAATATTTAACACAATCAAACTTAAGGTCTATACCTGACTCCTTACCATCATCGAGTTCCGAATCTTCGTAGTTGCGTTTAATTCTTTCCAAGAGATCCCATTTGATTTTAATAGTCTTCTTCATAAACGAGCTAGTACAAGAAGTATCAAGCATGGATTGATCATTACGAGAAAGCCGATCGAGCATAAAAATTCTGAATAATAATTTCTCTTGAGAGATCATGATTGGGGCATGAATATACCAGACTTAAGCCTCCCCCTAGCTTGAGAAACTTTCTCCTTCACGAGGCCAAAGATTATACATATAATTCCGATCACGATGAACCAGATACATATGATAAAACTTCTGATGAAATTCCAATTTCAATCAGTTATAGTTCCAGGTCCCAATATCATCGGATAGACTATACCATGTCAATGCCTTCTCCATCAAATATAAAGGGAATACCTTCCTATTGACTTTATCCTTGGGAAACTTGCAAGTCTAAATAACCCATAGATTTCATCCACATAGATTAGGTGCATATCAGGATATAATGTCCCTTCTCCTACATAAGGATTAGCTAGCAGTTTCTCTACCATACCGAAAGGAATTTCATAATAAATATTTTCAATAGGTTCAGTAGGTTGAGGATCAACTCTTTGCTCTTCTGGTCGAGGTGAAGATACCCCGAACAAACCCCTCAAATGATGATTTTCCATAGTGATAAGTGACAGTAAATTTTAGTACGTAATATAAATGTTTCCTTACCAAATTCCACTTACCAAAGGAGCTTCACTCCCCGGAAATGGCGCCGAGAAAGAGTATTGATGACCCACAAGTATAGGGGATCTATCTTAGTCCTTTCGATAAGTAAGAGTGTCGAACCCAACGTGGAGCACAAGGAAATGACAAGCGGTTTTCAGCAAGGTATTTTTTGCAAGCACTGGAATTATCGGTAACAGATAGTTTTGTGACAAGATAATTCATAACGGGTAACAAGTAACAAGTGTAGCAATGGTGCAGCCAGTTGGCCCAATCCTTTTTTAGCAAAGGATAAGCTTGGACGAACTGTTATATAAAGCAAAACGCTCCCGAGGACACATGGGAATTACTGTCAAGTTAGTTTTCTTCATGCTCATATGATTCACATTCGTTACTTTGATAATATGATATGGGGTGGACCGGTGCTTGGGTATTGTCCTTAATTGGACAAGCCTCCCACTAAATATTAACCACTCTCGCAGGCATGCACCACTATGAAAGAAGAATTAAGATAAATCTAACTATAGCATGAAACATGTGGATCCAAATTAGCCCCTTACGAAACAACGCATAAACTAGGGTTTAAGCTTCTGTCACTCTAGCAACCCACCATCTACTTATTACTTCCCAATGCCTTCCCCTATTCCCAAATCATGGTGAAGTTTAGGTAGTCGACGTTCACATCACACGACTAGAGGAAAGACAACATACATCTCATCAAAATATCGAACGAATACCAAATTCACATTACTTATAACAAGACTTCTCCCATGTCCTTAGGAACAAACTTAACTACTCATAAAGCATATTCATGTTCAATGTCAGAGGGGTATTAATTATCATTAAGGATCTGAACATATGATCTTCAACCGAATAAACCAACTGGAATCAACTACAAGGAGTAATCAACACTACTAGCAACCCATAGGTACCAATCTGAGGTTTTGAGACAAAGATCGAGCACAAGAGATGAACTAGGTTTTGAGAGGAGATGGTGATGGTGAAGATGTTGATGGAGATTGACCCCCTCTCGATGAGAGGATCGTTGGTAATGACAATGGCGTCAATTTACCCCTCCGGGAGGGAAGTTTCCATGGCATAACAGCTCCGCCGGAGCCCTAGATTGCTTCTGGCCAGTTTCCGCCTCGAGATGGCGGTGCTTCGTCCCGAAGGCGTCCTTCTAATTTTTTCAGGTAAAAACCCTTCATATAGTAGAAGATGGACGCCGGAGGCCTGCCAACGCACCTACAAGGCCTAGGGGCACGCCCAGGGGGTAGGGTGCGCCCGCCAGGCTTGTGGCCACCTGGTGGGTCCCCCTCTTGTATTTCCTCACCCAATATTTATTATATATTCCAAAATAATTCTCCGTA
Organism: Triticum urartu; assembly: GCF_003073215.2. NCBI lineage: Eukaryota > Viridiplantae > Streptophyta > Magnoliopsida > Poales > Poaceae > Triticum > Triticum urartu. The sequence continues at coordinate 418,747,217 of NC_053023.1, read as the reverse complement.
AATTTTCAGGACTTTTGGAATTGTGTAGAATAGGTCTCTCATATTTTCTCCTTTCCAGTCCAGAATTCCAACTGCCGACATTCTCCCTCTTTCTGTAAACCTTGTAAAATAAGAGAGAAAAGGAAAAAGTATTGTACCACAATGTGTTATGACAGCCCATAATGCAAAATGGACGTATCAGCCACCGAGCCGGCTAGTATGCCAGGGAACGACTCCTCAAAAGCCATTGGAAGAGTGGAGAAAATGGTGAAGGAGGAGATGGGGGAGCGGCGAAGGGGTGCGATTCGTTTAAATAGAGGCCATATGGTAGGAGCTTGGCCGGCGTCTGTCCTCGTTTAATCTGAGGGTGGACGGCAGGAGCTCAGCCGACGTTGCGTTTAATTCCGGCCCGCTTATGAACGAACGTGTGGCCGGAGTAGATTTCTCGGTTTGCATGCGGGTTTAATGGAGGTGTTTGATGGAGGCGAGGAGGCGTGTTCAGTCGGGCGTGCAGTGGGTAGCGCAGTACTATTTGATTTGACAGCTACTAGTAAACTAGGGCGGTAAAAATATATTGAGAAATGGATGGTAAACCAGGACAGTTCCCGATACGGCTTTAATGCAGACGAGGGAGCGGGTAGTAGTTCCCGAGATGTTGAACGGCTAATGATGCATCCTCCTTCAATTAGTATCATGTCGAGGGAAGTAGGGAGGAGGACAGGGAAAGGTGGCATCACGATGTGAATGCAACGCAGTTTGCACTCATATAAAGGTGCCCCTCCATTCCAATGCATCCACCACATTGTACGCACCTACGCACCTTCACTAAGCGCAATAGTACTCACTTCATACCCATGGCGGCGGCGATGCGATCGGCCAGCCAGCATTTGTGCCAGATGGTCCATGACTAAGCGCAATGGTACATCAATCAACGGTTTATATCATGTAGGTGCAAATACCCACATTGACTCCGGAAAAATAATGAATATAGAATATATAATACATAATACCGCATATTGGTTTCTGTAAAGTCAAACTTTGTATACTTTCAACAATTTGTAGGAAAAAAGTATTAACATATACACCACCAAATATATACATCATGTAAATTTGTTAGTGTAAATGTTCATATTGTTTTCATCAAATTTGGTCAAGCTTTATAAAATTTGGCTATAGTCAAAGCTATATATGTGCGGACTAAATTACAAATGGAGGGTGTGGAGTAGATATAGATATAACTATACAAATAAAACTATAATAATATAGTTTATAGATATAAATAAGGCTACTACCTTTTTTCTAGGTTAGAACTCGCGTTGTTGTGTACACATTGTTTTGCTTCACTATAATTTGGATTTGTGGGGTGTGTGTAGGACTACCGCCTTGTTCAGATCCTATACCAGCAACCCCACCATTATCCTTAATAAATTCATATTGGCAACTACGGTTGCATTATCTTAGTTCTAGCCGGTTCTTCGGTTGCTTGGAGGAATTCCATCTCATTATTCAGGTTGATTTTGTGCATCCGACAAGATCATCGACCATCGAAGATTTGTTTAGTAATGATTGTCGATTTGTATCACCGGGTACGATATAGCTGGATCATCAACATCAAAATCCACCAAATCAATACTTATCCCCACTCTCATTGAAAGATTGGGTCGCCATCATAAGACTACCACCTAGACAATTCCTTCCCTACAACATACACATGAACACCCATATCATTATTCATGTCCATGCCTCTCTCTCTCTCTCGAAACACACACACCTCTCCACACGATGTGTGTATCTCGATCTCTCTCCCATCCCATGAAAAAAAGGCACACCACCATTCTCTTCTTCTTGCTACCCCCATCTATGAAGTTAGGTCTCCTTGCAACAAACAATCATTCATCTCTCTCTATACTACCTCTTTCTACAACACATAACCTTCCACCCATAGCCAGCCGTGCTGTCGAGGTCTATCCAGGTCTCTCACACGCAAACAGACGCTGTGTGTGTGTCCCTTCATCGCAGACACACTATCGCTCTCCCATATCCGCAACCTCGTAACCTTGTCAATCCCAATGTTACACACACCTCTCTCTCTCTAACACACAGACGCACACACACACACCCTCTCTCTCCCTTTCGAACACTCCTCTCTATACGACACACACAGTCTTTAGAACATGCATATGCCCCTCTCTCGTTAGGTATCGCTTCCCCCACCCCCCTCTTTGTCACAAAAATATTCTCTCTATATCTATCTCTCGCAATAATACATGCATAGTCTAAATTGAAACCAACTACAAAAATGAGCTCCGATTACAAAAATAAAATCCACTCCCAAACAAAATATGAAAATAGGGTGAAATCGTGCACACAAATGTTTGTTTCATGCATGAATGTCAATGATATGGATGTACTACTCGTACATCCACACAGACCCATTTCACACAAATTACATTAAACCCTTCTTAAAATATGGTGTGCATGTGATGTTTGTTGTACTACTCCTGCCAGCCTTCCTCCGACACGTTCCAACATTTTGTGCTACTTCAGATTATATTTTTCTCCTCAGACCAAGTGAAACCATGAAAAGGTCACCCCTTCACCCACTGGTACTGTAGCTCGAAGCTCTCATACAGACACAACACCCACTGGAGCATGCAGCCATTGCTGAAGTTGACGGCGCCGCCACCTGAGAAGAGGACGGAGTCTCTAACATCGCCGAGGTGGAGCACGCCCTCGACACCCGTGAGTAGAGTGGGCTGAGTGGCCATGCAGAGGACAGTGTGACCTAGCGGCTCGCCCTCGTCGGCCATGAGGTGTGGCTGTGCTCCAGCAGCATGCCCTAGTCAGACACGAGGAGGTCACAATGTGGACGAGCATGTTCTCCAGCAGCATGCCCGCGAGCATCACATCATCTCCGTTCTTGACATTAGCGAGTGTGTTCTCCGGCAACCCACATGCGAACATCGCATCCTCGCCACTCAGGCGCACGAGCGTGTGCTCCAATAGCACAGCCGCGAGCATGGTATCCTCATGGCTCACGAGGTGGTTGAGCGCGTGCTCCAGACAGTACCCCAGGAGTCGGGACGCGAGTATCGTGCCCTCGGCTGCGAGGAGTACTGCATGCTGCCCATCGTGGTTTAGGAAAATAACGTGACTCCGCCGCTCCCTGGAGGAGCGAGAGCTCAAGTGGGTGCTCGAGGAGTCCTGCGCAGCAGACGTGTAAGATTATCCTTCGATCTCTGCCTTGGCTTCGGCGGACATTTGGAGTTTAGTTTTATGGAACATTAATATTTGTATTAATCATACCTCTACCAAACTGTGAAGGATCAAGACTAATGCAGAAATGACCTATTACTAATAGGCATAAATAGATGATGTGGCGGCATTGCATGTTGTAGTATATTGCAATTTATGATTGCATGCATGACTAGCTTATGTGTAATGGTTGCATGGATAGGAAAGGCTAGAGAAAAATAAATAGATAATGTGTTTAGAGTGCACTCTAGTAAATGGGGGCATGTAAATATCTTTAGAGTGCACTCCATTTTTTCAGACGCTTAGGTGCAACGGATGTCGTGCCACGCTACAAAATGTAGAAAAAAAATCTGCTCCAATGTTTTTAAAATCTATTATTATCTTGAAACCAGCCACACCCTCCCCTCACCTCATCAAAATAGCTCGAGGAATATGTCTTGAGTGAAGCATAATTTATTTTTACTGATATATGTATGTAAAAACTAGAGTGTTTATATTTCAAGTTTTCTGAACAATTATTGTTCTACTACTTTGGATCCATTGCAACGCACGAGCCGGCACATTGGTAGTAGTAAGAAACAAATTATGAGTTTGGCACAAGTTCTTAATGCGGGAGCATCAGAAGGCCTGGCGCAGGAGTTACATTTCCCTCACAAGGCCCATGGGACCGAGCTTCAGCGGCTTAGTGCACCTGCCTTTGAGTCAATGACATGTGGACCCTAAATGCGGCTAGCCCACATGTCATTCTCATAAAATTAGAGGGGCGGTGGGACCGAGAGGGGTGAGGCGCAGGTCAGGGGACGTGTGGTGTCATGGGTTCGAGCGGCGTCATGGGAATCGCGTGTAGCTGTGGTAGAAACTTGATGGTCGCCGCAGTTCAGCTGGCCCGCATGTCATGCACACAAAGGCAGAGGAGCGGTGGGGCCGAGAGGGGTGAGGCGCACATCGGGGGACGTGGTGCCATGGGTTGGAGCGGCGTCGTGGCAATCACGTGTGTCGGATGTGGGGTTCCGGCAAATCATTAAGGTTTGAACACTGGGCTGTGCACGAAGTCTTTTCCTCCCACCGATCTACGCCCTAGCTCACTAAGGTCTCGTGGACAAACTCGACAAACTCGCAACAAAGAAAGACACAAGATTTATACTGGTTCGGGCCACCGTTGTGGTGTAATACCCTACTCCAGTGTGGTCGTGGTGGATTGCCTCTTGGGCTGATGATGAACAATACAAGGGGAAGAACAGCCTCCTCAGAGTGAGGTGTTCTCGTGCTTGGCTAACTTGTGTGTGTGGGGATGATCTTCCGGCTCTCTCTTCCCTATGGTGGTGGCTAGTCCTATTTATAGAGGCCCTGGTCCTCTTCCCAAATATTGAGCGGGAAGGGAGCCAACAACGGCGGGCAATTTTGAAGGGGGAAAGCTAGTACAAGCTATCCTGACAAAGGTGGTCTCCACCTGTGAAAGGCTCTTGTGGTGATGTTGTCTTGGGCTCCACAATGACCTCCGTCTTGCCGTCCTTCTGGTCTTGGTGTTGTTGCACCGATATGGAAACCTTTGCCTGATGCCTCGGTACTCCTCGCCTGCGCTGGCCTCCTTAGCACCAAAGTGGAAAAAAGGATATTGCACGCTGGCGCCCGCCTGATGTCGATCGTCATGGCTCACGTCACGAGAGCCTCGTGAGGTTTGCCTCGCCTTGTTATCTCCGCCCCTCGTGAGCCTGCCCGACTAGGCCACTCCAGAGGAGGTCTTGTGTCGTCCGCCTCACGAGGCTTGGCCCCTCGCGAGGGTCTTGGATGCCTTGTTGATGAAGATGGGCTGTATGGCCTACTGGCTTAGCCACGCCGTGGGCCGCAAGCAGGCAAGTCTGGGGACCCCCATTCCCAGAACGCCGACAGTAGCCCCCGGGCCCACGGTGCGCTCGGGCTTGGCTTTGTGGTGAAGCCAAGGGTCAAGTACGTAGCACCGCAGGCCCCCAAAAGCCTGCGGCCTCGGTTGACGCGTGGCGGTTGATTGGTCGTGGGCGTCTCCGCTTCCCCATGCTGCCTCGGCAACTGCACGACTTGACAAGTCCCTGCGACATGCAAGGAAAACCATCATTACCTGCGATCGTGAGAGGTGTCGGTTGGCCTTCTCTTGCTATAAATGGGGAGGGGGTTGGGCCCCTTTGCCCATCTCTTCCTTGCTCGGTTGCTTCTTCCTCCTTGCTCCACTGCTAACATCAATGGAGCCTATCAGAAGGTTCTCCGCCGAAGAAAAGGGGAAGGCCCCCCGAGATGACCCGGAGCCACTTCCCTCGAAGAAAAGGGCAATCCACCGCCATGACGAAGCGGCGATGCAGGTGGTGACGAGGCCTTGGTGCGAGCGGCCTCCCCCAGGGTATCCGCTACCCCTGTATGCCCAAACCGAGGACTCGGGAAGGCGGAGCGACGAGCAGGGCCGCCGGTGCCGCGCCCGGGGTCACCGCGCCATGGCGACGCGTGCTGTCGCCCCAGGAATCCATGTTGTGGACTGCTTGCGCGAGCTGGTGCTGTGGGCGCCGATGGCCCCCAAGCTCTTGGATCCGCTTCCCGTGGTTCTTCTCCGACGTGATGCCGCTGAGGGGGCCTCTCGAGCTCTGGTTGCAGCACGCCGACTGCGGCGCTCCGGTGACTGGAGCAGAGATCGAAGCGGTCCCCTCCAGCAAGATCTTCATGACTCGTGGCTGGGGCGAGATCGTGCGGGTCTACCGCGCGAGGGGCGCCCTCGCGATCCACCTTGAGTACGACGGCGTCTCCACGCTCTTCTTCAAGGTCTTCGATGCCGAGGGCCGCCGCCTGGAGTGCTGCTCCGGAGAGGAGCGTGAGGCTGACGCGCATTCCGCTAGCGACCACTCCAGCAGTAGCAGCCCCTGGGAGTCCAACAGCTCTCCTGAGCTCTACGAGACCCCGAAGACGAGCGACGACAGCTACGTGCCCCCGAGCTGTCGCCGCGCTCGGAGCAGTGCCGCCACGTCCGGCCGTCGCCGCCGCTGATCTGGATGGGGTTGGCGCCGGCCTCCCATAGCCCGCTGTAGATGATGGCGTCTGCCACAGGAGGGTGTAGATAGGGTCTATCTTAGTATTAGCTTTCATTCCCTGCGAAGAATCATGAAGCGCCCCGTGGGGGCATATAAGGGTCTGTAATGCCTTTTGTGCTTATTTTCCCTTTCATGAAGATTTGGTGAACGCACGTCCCGTTAAGGCTCGGTCCCCCCCTTTCTTTCCTCGCGATGGCTTGTTGCTCTACGCCGACAGGTCCCGGTCCCCAGGCAAGCTACAGCCGTCGCTGGTATGCCAGGTCGCATGTCGTGGTCAAGGCCAGGAGGTGTGCGGCCCGAGGTACTGTAAGAGCCCCTGAGGTGTTATGCTCAGGAGGTCCCCTTTAGAGCTCAAGCAGCCACGGTAAGGGAAGAAACGGAGTTGACGTGGCCGCAACGGGGTTGCGGCAAGGCGTGGGTGACCATAAGGATCAGACATTTAGCCAATCCGAGGGCAAGACTTATCTTGTGAACTTTGTGGCGATTCCTGACGTTGCGCTTGGGCCCCGCGCCAACTTGCGCCGCATAGCCAGGCCGGCCTAGACGGGTTTCCCTCCTCCCATGCTCTCCTTAGTGCTCTGCGTCCTCAGGTCCTGGCCCTCGAGCGAGCTCAGCCACCGCTGGTATGCCAGGTCGCGATGCCGTGGTCAAGGGGAGGGGGTGAGGGCTAGAGAGCCAGTAAGAGCTCCTGAGTCGCGATGCTCGGGAGCCCCCCTTTTAACGCGCAAGCGAAGTGCATGAGAGAAAAGGATACACGCGGCGCCGCCTGCTATCCTCCCCGTGGGGTCCCTGTGAACAGGCACAAGAAGAACATGGTTTGCCGTTAATGCCACCTGCCTACCGCTGGTTGTTCCGGATGAAGCGAAGGCACTGAGGGCCTGGTGAGGTGACGTGCGCGGGGTGTGCCGCGAGCCAGAGCTCGACCACTCAGATTTGTCGACGTGGCAGGGACGGACCCATGCACCAGCGCCGTGCCTATGAGGAGGCCCCGTGGGAGGCGATGATCGAGCAGGTGATAACCATAGACAGGTTAAGCAGGGAAGGCAAAATCAGCTTGCGTAAATGCAGGAAGATACATGCCACTGGGTCCAGCCCGAGCGGCTTCGGGATGATGCAGCCCGAAGGGTACCCCCAGCAATGCAAGACATGAGCAAAAGGGATACATGCCGTAGCCCAAGGGGCCTTTCCAGCTTAAACGAGCTTGGAAGATGTCACCTGGTTCTGTAGGCGAAGCAGAGTTGGTGCAGCTGAAGGCGTGCGTCGAAGAAAGGACTCCGCATGAGCCACCGGAGCCCTGAGCCTCGGGAGGCTCTGGGGGCTCAGGAGGCTCCCCGAAGACCGTCTCCATTTCCTCCAGGACGGCGCGGTACCTGGCCTCTTGAGCCGCCAGGTCATGACGCATGTTGCGCTGATAGGCCGACGCCACGCTCGGCAAGCCGAGGGGCAAGCGAACGTAGCTGTGTGGCGGGCCCTCGCAACGGCCCACACGCGAAGGACAGAAGCGCTCCTGAGACGCGACCTTGTTGAGCCCTGGGATGTCGATGCAGACGCGCAGCTCAGCACCCTCGCCTGGGTGGGGAGCTGCGCCCTGTGAGCGGCTGTCGCCGCGCATGGCTCTTGCGTCTTGCCGTTCCTGTGTGGTCTTGGCGATGAACTCCTGAGTGGTGGGCACCCCTTGCCTTGTGTTCTCATGAGGAAAACATGCCGCATAGCACGCCTCCAAGTGGTGCCCAAGCACCTCCCTTGTGAGGTTGGCAAGGCCTGAGGCCCTCCAGAAGAGAGCCCCTGAGTCCTGCCCGAGGAGGGCGCTGGGCGCGCCTTCCTATGTGATGGAGGGAGGCGCCCTAGGGACGAACGCTGATCCTGCCGAGGCTCCCACCGCGATGTCATCCTCCTGAGGTCCTACGCGGCGCAGCTGCCTCTTCTTGGGGATGGCCTCCGGAGGGCCCTCACTTCTGCTGTTGGGGTCGTCGATTGCTGTAGCTTGGAAGGCGCACTCGAGGGAGCACACCGAATCCTTTTCCTCACATGGGACCGTGATGACCCCGCCATTTCCAGGCATCTTGAGGATGTTATGGCCGTGGTGGGTGACCGCCATGAACTTGGCCAGGGCTGGATACCCAAGGATGGCGTTGTACGGCAGGCGGATGTGGGCGACGTCAAAGTCGATGAGCTCGGTGCGGTAGTTGTCGCGTGTGCCGACGGTGACAGGTAGGCGGACCTGCCCTATCGGTTTGGTGGAGCCGTCGGTCGCTCCTGAGAAAGGTTTGGTAGGCTAGAGCTGCTCGTAAGGCACTTGGAGGTTGTCGAATGTGTCGACGGACAGGGCATTGAGCCCTGCACCGCCGTCGATGAGGGTCTTGGTAACCTGCACATTGCTGATGACTGGGGAACACAACATTGGGAGGACGCCGGTGGTGGTCGCGCACTTGAGCTGATCTGCCGAGTTGAAAGTGATGGCGCAGTGGGACCACCTGAGCGGGCGCGCGACCTCAAGCTTGGGGAGCACCGCGTTCACCTCGCGAGCGAACCGTTTAAGGATGCGCTGAGAGGCTGGGGCCTGGGCGCCGCCCAAGATGCAAGCGATTGCACGCGGCTCCTGGAAGCCCCCAGCCCCCACGTCCTGATGATAATCATCGTTCCTTCTTGGTGGCGGCAGCGGGGGAAGACGGGCGTTGCTTTGGGGGCGATCCTCTCGAGGCTGGTCCCTCCAGGCCCCCTCGCGAGGATGGTCTTTCCAGCGGTCCTCACGAGGCCTGTCGCGCCATTCCTGGCATGGGCCATGGTCATCCCAGCGTCCGCCTCCATGTCCTCCTCCACGGCCGTAGCCCCGGTCGCTGCGCTCGGGGCGTTGACCGTAGCGTCCTTCTCGTATAGCTCTGAGCTCTTGGCAGTCACTGGTGTTGTGGGTGTTTAGGTTGTGGAAGGCGCAGAATGGTCGGCTATTCTTGGATGACTCGGGCTGATCTCTTCCCCGTTTGGTGTCGGGATCCGCTACTAGCACCACTGCTTCCTTGCGCTTCACGTCCTTGGCCTTGGCTTTCTTCTCTTCTGTGCCCACGGCTTGCAGCTCAAGGAGGGAGAGGCGCCCCTCCTCAGCTCTTGCGCACTTGGTCGCCACGTTGAACAGCTCCTGAGATGTGCAGAGCTCCTCGTGGATAGCAAGCTCTTCCTTCATCTCGATGTCCCGGATGCCATCGGAGAACGCGAAGATGATGGCCTCATCCGTGACCTTGGGGATCTTGAGGCGGGTGTTGTTGAAGCGCTGGATGTACTTCTGGAGGGTCTCCCCTGGCTGTTGCTTGATACGGCATAGGTTGCCCGCGGTCGGCGGGCGATTGCGAGTGCCCTGAAAGTTGGCGACGAAGCGGTCGCGCATCTCGTCCCAGGAGGAGATCGAGCCGTGCTGTAGGTTCAGGAGCCAGGAGCGGGCCTCGTCCTTGAGAGCCATGGGAAACCAGTTTGCCATGACTTTCTCGTCGCCGTTGGCTGCTTTGATTCTCAGCTCGTAGAGCTGTAGGAACTCCGCGGGGTCGGCGGTGCCGTCGTAGCGAGGAGGCAGATCCGGCTTGAACTTGCCTGGCCAAGCGACGCTGCGCAGCTCGGGCGTGAAGGCGCAACAGCTGGCCGTAGTTATTGGGGCCCGCTTCGGAGGTGGAGGTTGGTCTTGACGAGGTCCGCACGGCGCCACCGCAGGCGGCGCGCGGTCTTGACGAGGCGACGCGGGAAGCGCGGGTGCAGCTCCTCGCGGCCGAGGGATTTCTTGGCAGCTTCTCTCTTCGCGCGCGGGCACCGGATGTGGCGGATCACACCGCGGGGCCGCGAACCTTGGTTCCAAGGCGCCGTCCTTGGGCTGGGGTGGTGGAGGCGCGCATCGGGCCTCATTGCCCGTGGCCGGCTGAGGGTGAGGCAGATAGACGGATAGCGCCGGGGAGCCCCCTACGGCGCGGACGAGCTTGGCGACGTGGTCGAGCCATTCCTCGTAGAGGTCGTCGACTGGGCAGTATTGCAGGAGTTCGTTTGCAGCGAGGAGTGCGGCCCGCGCCTCCATGGGAGCGTGGCGTGCATGGGACGAAGAACCGGCCGGGGTCAGCGATGGAGTGGCGGTGCGGCCGTCTTGCCATACCGGAGGATTCAGCAAAGACGCTTGCTGCTTGTTCCCCACCGGGCCGGTGGCAGCGTTGGCGGCGGGAGACGGAGAACGACGAGGTGGCCCGCCGATGGGGGCTGTCTGAGCAACGCGGGCGGTGAGGGCAGCGCGACGCTCAGCTCGAGCACGGCGAGCGTCCGCCATGGAGACGATGGAGCGACGGAGCGACGAACTGATGGAAGGGAAGCTACGAAGCACCCCTACCTGGCGCGCCAAATGTCGGATGTGGGGTTCCGGCAAACCCTTAAGGTTCGAACACTGGGGTACGTGCGAAGTGTTTTTCTCCCACCGATCTACGCCCTAGCTCGCTAAGATCTCGCGGACGAACTCGACGAACTCGCAACACAGAAAGACACATGATTTATACTGTCTCGGGCCACCGTTGTGGTGTAATACCCTACTCCAGTGTGGTGGTGGTGGATTTACTCTTGGGCTGATGATGAACAATACAAGGGGAAGAACAGCCTCCTCAGAGTGAGGCGTTCTCGTGCTTGTCTAACTTGTGTGTGGGGGGATGATCTTCCGGCTCTCTCTTGCCTATGGTGGTGGCTAGTCCTATTTATTGAGGCCCTGGTCCTCTTCCCAAATATTGAGCGGGAAGGGAGCCAACAACGGAGGGCAATTTTGAAGGGGGACAGCTAGTACAAGCTATACTGACAAAGGTGGTCTCCGTGTGTGAAAGGCTCTGGTGGTGACACCGTCTTGGGTTCCATAATGACATCCGTCTTACCGTCCATCTGATATTGGTCTTGTTGCACCGATATGGCAACCTTTGCCTGATGCCTCATTACCCCTCGCCTGCGCTGGCCTCCTTAGCACCAAAGAGCAAACAAGGAGGCTGCGCGCGCTGGCGCCCGCCTGGCGGCCGCCTGATGTCGATCGTCATGGCTCACGTCACGAGAGCCTCATGAGGTTTGCCTCGCCTTGTTATCTCCGCCCCTCATGAGCCTGCCCGACTAGGCCACTCCAGAGGAGGTTTTGTGTCGTCCGCCTCGCGAGGCTTGGCCCCTCGCGAGGGTCTTGGATGCCTTGTTGATGAAGATGGGCCGTACGGCCTGCTGGCTTAGCCACGCCGCAGGCCGCAGGCAGGTAAGTCTGGGGACCCCCGTTTCCAGAACTCCGACAACGTGTGGCAGTGGTAGAAATGTGATGGTCCTCATAGTTCAACTTTCATGGACAAACTGTCATATCTACTAACACATGCATTTCATACCGATCACTGCAAAGGAGTAGTAGTAGAGAAAACTAGGCAGATAAATAGTTCATTATAGTCAAGCAGACCTATATCAATGTACACAGAGTACACTTCTTCCAAACACATGCACATCAACGAAATAGTTCATCTATATCGGTATACACAGAGAGGAAATATAATTTTTACAAGGGAGGAAATAGTTCATCCATCTATAATGCACTACTGCTGGTGTAGCTTCTTCTTTCTTCTTTCTTCTTTCTTCTTCTTCTTCTTCTTCTTCTCATTTCCTGTGGGAGACGGCTTCCCAACAATCTCTTTCGACCTTGCAGCTATCTCGAAACTCACACGGGCATCGAGGGAAGTATATTTTATCCGCTCGTAGGTCAATGAATAATTCTCCCATCTAGACAACCTTAATCCTAGCGTCTCGTCACCCTTCTCAAGATTTGTTTCGAGCACAGAATTTGCTACATCGAATAGGGATGGTGTTTCTTTATCACAATCGCCTACAATAATTCTAGTCTGTAGGTCAGCCATGTTTTTCAAGTCAAGATTATACGGCGCCAACTTCTCTTTGTCCCCTTCGATGGATGCCCCTTAGAAGTATATGTCCTTCCGAGACATGAAATCGTGGAGCTCACCTGGTATGGAGGGCGCGTGCATGATGTGATACACCAAAACTTCATCTTCGAGGCGCAGCTGAAGGACGGCGGCGCATTGGATCTTCCCAGTGGCATACTTCGTGTACTCTGCATCGAGACCGAGACCTTCATCTCCACCTTTTGGAGGGAGTTGGATACATTGTTGATCCACTCCCGAACAATCCTAGGGTGGTCGATGCGGTGGCAACTATGCTCAACAAGCCCTCGTCGAGGACATGTGTGATGCTAAAAACCTGCATAGGGTTCTCTTTCGCCATTTGGAACCGCTGGACATGAGGGCCATGGTTTGTAGAATTAGGATTAAGATGGCTAGTCTAACTGAAGAAGTTGATTATTTAAAGGGGCTTCAGAATTACTCCAGGTGGATCTGAAGAGGTTAAAACAATGTGAATCCAGTGGGTTTTGAATGCAAATGAAGGAGAGGTGAAGAAGCCAAGGAAAATCAGTTCCCGATGAAGAAGTAAATGGAATAAGTGGCATGCAGGCAGTTAATTAGACGGCTAGGTAGACCAACCTGCAAAACGAAAAGGCTATGCAGGTAGTGTACTAAGGAGTAGTCCGTTTCCGTGTGTGTGCCCATCCTTCTATCGCTACATGTGCCACTGGTTAGTTGAGATCACTCTTTCGAATCACCGTGGCGAAACATTTTATGATTCCTTTTTATTTCGGCACCCCTCCTGACAGGTGGGACCTACGCAAAACCCACTTGGGTGGACGAATAGATATACAAACATATCCATCTCTTTGCACAAAAAATGTGTCCTAGCTAGTACGGATTGATATTGGTGCTTGTCTGCGAGACACAACCTTTTCTGGTTAAGGAATATGCAGTTATCCTAAAAAAGAAAAAGCCCTTCTTCGCGCTTCTACATGCACAAGAATTTGGTTCTGCTCGCAATATGGATGCTACCTGGAGGATGAAGTGAACCCAGAGGCATGCTAGCAGGGGAGACCTATTTCTGTTGTATAGTACTACTCCGTATGTTACTACTATTAGTAGTACAACTGTGGTTCACTTGATGGTCAAAATATTATTCATACAGTCCCCACATTGAAGTGACAAGACCCTGCGCCCGAGGTGACACTAGTCCAGACGGCGTGTTCAGGTTACCAAAGTCATCCTCACCTTGTGCACCGTGTAGTCACTGTCACCGCCGTTGTATAGCATGCCTCTCCTCGTCTCCCTCTCTCCTAGCACCACACCATCTCCATCTAGCCGGAGATCCTGAGGTCACTCTTCATCATCTCACTGTGCCCCCTCGCCCCCTCGCCACGCTCACCTCCCCTAGTACCACTATTCCCTCGCTAGCCGCTCCAGCACCGAGAGCCTTCTCCCCCGTTAATCAAGCACCGAAAAACCCCACCTTCCAAACTCCACCATGGACGAAGGCAAACCATGCAGCATCCTTATGAGCCATGACTGGAGCAATCTCCCAGTGACATCCTCGCCCTCTGTTGTTCGTGTACGGATATGTTGAGCATCGTGCAGCTGGCTGCATGCTTGAGGGACATGCACACGACCATCGTCGAAGCGAGGCCTGATATTTTCAAGACACCCTTCTTGCTCCTATCTGGTCTTCCAAGATTTGCTCACCATGATACGGAGGCGTACATGATGCCCCTCATTTCAATCTGACCTTCATTAGCCGAAACTTCTTTACAGGTATGTACTGGGTTGCTGTACATCATGCCCCTCGACTTCCATCCAATCACCATCACCCTAAACTTCTTGGCAGGTATGCACTGGGTCGGCATGAACTCCCACTGAATGGCTGCCGTCAGAGAAGACTAGAAAAATTTGGTGCTCGTGAACTTCCACACCTCCCGTGAGATTATCCTTCCTACGTTGGATTATATAGGGTTTTACCGTCGCGGTCCAAGTCATCTAGATTATGTCATTAGTTGGACGCTCCATGTTTTGCAGAAGATTGTAATCTGCCAAGTGCCCACACGATATGCGGATTACACAAACTTCAAGCAAATTGCCTCGTTGGACCACGGACTCGCCTATCTTTCCGCCGGTGCCTTCTTTAGCTGGAGACAACTCACCTCACGGTGGATCGTCAACGCTGATATACACTTCTGTGATGCTATTGAACACAATGGCATAACCTACGCGATTGACAAAGGAGATGGCACCACGTATTGCTGGGACGGCGTGTGTAAGTTGTTTTCATCTGATGTTAATGATAACGCCATGACACTGTTTGAACTTTTTGTGATGATTGGCATATCCCGTTTGAGAAGAATTATGGCAATGTATTAGAGACGCCATAAATTAGCTATATTTGGAATGAGTTAATTCATGCGATTGTGACCATGTCATTACAGCCAATTTGTACCCTTGAATAATTAAACGGTTAGGGAGATATGGATATTCTTCTTACTTTATAGTAATTTATATACTACTAAATATGAGTGTGTATCAATAGCCATATTAATTTCCTCATTTTCATGATGTAAAAACATGCATCACACTATTGGTTTCATCAAACCATACATTGGGGAAGTAAATGTGCATACGGGGAACTCTATATATGGTGTCCTGGACTAGGGGGTACTCAACGCGTCATCCCCTGATCAGGTGGATCGGGCCGAGGACCCCATTGCGGTTCACTCATGGGCCACTTCAGGCGGCCCATGACACATACATGGAGGTTTCCACAAGACTTGGCACAGAACACAAGGACTCCCCTAAACCCTAAGCCTCCGGTGTATTATATAAACCAAGGCCAAGCTAGTCAATAGATGAACTCATATTCATTAGGACAATCTCGTGGTAAATACATGTACTCTGTACTATCCTCCATATGAATACAATCAAAAGCATGACGTAGGGTATTCTCTCTTCGAGAGAACCTGAACCTGGGTAAAATCATGTGTCCGTGTCACCATCGCTTCAAGATGCCTAGCTTAGGACCCCCACTATGAGATATACCGGATATAGAACCGACATTGATGCTTTCATTGAAAGCCTGCTAGGTGTCATCATGGATCGACGTCATAAATCAGGTGTTATGATTTCAATTCAATCTATTCTTCCTACATAGATTTGTTTTGCAATTTGTAGTCTTGCGGTATTTGTTTGCAGATCAGTTTTAATCTCGAGCGCCACTGATCGATCATAATATTCTAGGCGATCCGAGGCCTCTGCCAGGTGTGCATGCGTCATGCAGCAGCCACCCTGCCTCGCTAGAGATCAGGCAGCCGTGATACA
Source organism: Triticum urartu (assembly GCF_003073215.2). Taxonomy (NCBI): domain Eukaryota; kingdom Viridiplantae; phylum Streptophyta; class Magnoliopsida; order Poales; family Poaceae; genus Triticum; species Triticum urartu. The sequence goes on along the minus strand of NC_053023.1, from coordinate 418,731,709 downwards.
CTGCGGGAAGTCAAATCAAGAAAATCGAAACGCTACTCCGAGGTGCAATGGTGGCCTAGCACAAATTACCAGATCAATCTAATCCTGGGGTAGCCCACTAGTACTATTAACTCTAGAGCACATGCGAAGCCGAGGACTCTCCGACACGGGCAGCGGCCATTGAGGGAATTAATTATTTCCTTTTTATTTTTGCTATTTCCTTTATTTAATTCTATTATTTGTACTCTTTCATTTTTTAATTCGGCAGATATGGTTGTTGTGGTCCACTAGTGGTTTTCTCGATTGCATGCATAGGCCGAAGTACTAATGCAAAAGTACTAGTTTTTGCAGCACGGTTTTTAATGTCAAATCTTTTTCTAATAATAAAGTGATTATCGCTTCTGCCCGCCCGCTCACCATTGTCGCGCTTTTGCTAAAATCCCCTTGTATTTTTAGCAATACAACCCGCAGTCCAAAAATAAGTGAGAAAAAACGATTCAATGATTCGCTTGTCATCTGGTCGCCTGGCCGTGCCTTCGCAGGCGCCCGGCAGCCCCGACACACCCAGCTACTCGGCCCCGATGGCTCAGGACGAGGGGAACCACGGCGGCCGAGGTCGAGCGGTTCGAGGATGGTGGCCCGCGAGAAGGGCACGGTGCTCCTCTCTCCCCAGGCGGCGCTACGACATAAGGGAGGTGAGGGATATCGAGAGGGTGGGGGCTTAAAGGCCGTAGGCCTGGCTGCGGTTGGCCTGCGGGCATGGCCGAGGCGAGGCAGAGCTTGCAGCAGTGCCCCATGGAGGTGGCCGCGAGGTGCAGAGGTGGGAGGCGGTGGAGCAATAGAGGAGGCCCAAAGCTCGCGGACGAAGTTGCAGCCGGCGAGAGGACGTTGGTGCCGAAGGTCAACGCGATGGTGGTTGCGGCGATGAGACGCGCAACTCACGTCGCGATGCACAAGGCATGGGCAAGCAGAGGCAGGGGGTTCCAGCCGGCAAGGTCCGACGACACGATAGATGTGGGCTCCATGCGAGGAGGGAGTTGGGGAGATAGGGATCGAGCGGGGCTCTCCCCTAGCCGCGTGAGGTGGAGGAGATGAGGGGGAGTGGGGAATCGAGAGAGAGTGGATTGGATCGGGCTTTTTTCATTGAGCAAATGGGATTGGGCTAGGTCAGGGGATCAGGAGTGGATGTGGCTGGGCCTTTGGCAGGCCAGATGAGTTGTGCACTGCTGCTCGCTCTCTCTCTCTCTCTCTCTCTCTCTCTCTCTCTAAATTGCTTTATAGTAGAAATTTGAAAGAAGATGAAGAAAAAGAGAAGGATGGAAAATAAATGGGTAGGGTGCATGGAAAATGTTGAAACTTTTAATGTAGGGCCTAAGATTTATACTTATCTCAACAAAAGAAGTTTTATTATTAGGGAAAGATATGGAAGAATTGAATCCAAACTGACAAGCTAGGGCACACATTGCAGACTCAAAAAATATGTTTCGCGTCCCACCTTATAAATTATCCTTTTGATTACACCTTTTCTGGTATATAAATTACTGCAATGTAACCGATTTAATTTATTGGGTTAGAACAGATGGTCTTTTCTCCCGTTGCAACGCATGGACAATTTTGCTAGTTAACGAAGAGTGCAAACTAGCTTTGCACTAGCGTTTCATCAGCACCTGCATGTGGATTTTTTGTTCGCATACTGACAGACGCTGTATCTACTACCGGGTCTGTCTTATAAAAAAATACGTCGTCCCTCCTCCATCTTCGTAGACCCTGGCGTCAGGCTATATTTATTTCATTTACTTTACGTCAACTTAATTATGTAAGTAATTTTTTCTATTATCTTTGGCTTGCACTATTTCATGTGTGCAGGTAATCGGCTTCGACTGTGTCACGCGGTCGCCTCAGCGTGCCGATGTTGTCGTCCCGCCTCCATCAACCAAGTTGTATTGCCACCTTGGCGCGTCACCTCGGCTGGGCCGGAGCCATTACCATCGCTTGATCAATCTACTCTTGGGACCTCGGTGTCACCCTGCCGACCTACTTTCTCTCCTCAGCTGGACCGCAGCCTCCACCACTCCATAGCGGCCCTGTTGGGTCGCCACTTCAGAGTGCCGAGATCTTTGTTCGGCCACCTCAGGACCGGCTTGGGGGCTGGGACCTCGTGCCGCCGTAAGCTCGGGCCGCGTCATCGAGACCGAACACATTGACCAGCTAAGTCGCTTTAATGCTCAACTTTTTCAATTTTCAATTTCTATTCGGTTCGACCAAGAATTATATTTGTGTTTAAAAGAAAGACCTGCTTGTCTAAAATGGTGTCTTCTAAAAACAACTTTCTCTGCCTAGGTTAAGTGGGAGCTCTTAAATCTATATAAGCTATTTTATAAAAAAGTAATTTGTTGCAGAGTCTTTTTCTAAACAATCCTTTTCCAACTCGAGTGTCTGGTCAATAGCCGGATAGCCTGATTTCTCTCTAAACCCTCTTGAGTTTCGTTAACTAAATTGGCCTTTGAGAAGCACTCCGCCTTCGGGATATGGAGGTGAAAGCCGAAGGCTGGCCTATTTGAAGTTTAGAGATCGGATGTGTCATGTTAAAGCACGACAGAAGGAAAGTTTATTTTAAGACCAATTTTTTGGATCGGCACCAAAAACTTGATTTAGTTCGGATGTAAAGTGTTTATGGAAATTTTTTGGTTTTCCAAGCTTATGGTACTTTTAAACCTATTTGTGTGTTTCCAGCATGAGTCTCGCATTACAACGCCAGACACCTACAAAGCTTCGGCAATATCAATGCGGGGCTGCGACTAAAGCCGAACCCACCAGAAGCCAAGGTACTCCATAGACTCCTCGGCAAATGTTCTCGGATATAGCTTTATATGCATCGGTTTCGAATTGTGTCTTTGGTCAATATACCCTTACGCTCCCGATTATTCAGCTAAGGGTAAAGGGAGAATCACTGGGATTGTGCTTCTTGTTCGACTGGTCAAGTGCCTTAGTGGAGAAAGCCGAAAACTGACTGTCACAAGAAGTGTAAACTGGTCAGCGATCCGATGACTGTGTTAAACTATAGATCGATGGAGGTCACCCCGTGTTAAATAACAGACATTTCATAACATTGGCCGAAGTGTTAACTGCTTAACCTCTGCTGACGCCGAACACTAACTGGGGGCTAGTAGCTGGCCTCCCAACTTTAAGCTCCTATGACTAAGTGAAAGTTATAAAGTCTGCATATCTGATTGCCTTGTTTCCACTAACACAACCGCCTCCGGGCACTGAGGCGTCAACTAAGGGTTGTCTTGTTGGTATGGAAACACCCTGCGTAGCATCTACTAAGGGGTTGAAGCCGACGATGTACCGCTTTCAGATTATAAACGGCCGCAATAGATTGAAAATAAATATATATCCTTAGCATTTGTATACAATACACGTGCGCTGCCTTCCGTAATTATTGTTATAAAGCAATAAAATATGCATCAATTTGACTTCAGATTTTGGCCAAGCTGGGTTGCCTGGCTCCTGTGTTTACGCCCTATGTTCCCGATTGTTCGGTTAGGGGGTAAAGGGAACACCTCTGTGATTGATACTACCGGGTCATCCAGGTTAGTACCTCAGACTGGGTGAAGCGGAAAACTACTATCTTAAGAATGTAATTGGTCGGGAATAATGGAAGTGAAAATTTCAGTTCATTAAATCCATAGAGTTCGGGAACTTTCCCCAAACCAAATCCTCAATATTTTCCTCGCACATTGATTAGAGGTGAGTTTTCATGATCATGGCCAGCTTGACAACCCAAAGAAAGGAACCGAAAGCGGGACTATTTTATTTGGAATATGTTTATTACGTTAATAGTAATATAGCATATCTCTTTGCATACCTTTGTTCATAAAACCATACACTACTAGGAAAAGGCCTACTAGTGGCGCACCAGTTTTGCCTACTAATGGCGCACTACTGGTGCGCCACTAGTACCACACCACTAGTATTTTTTACTAATGGCGCACCAGTGGTGCGCCATTAGTATCTGGTATACTAATGGCGCACCACTGGTGCGTCATTAGTATAGGCCACGGTGCACCATTAGTATAGGCCACTAGTGCGCCATTAGTATAGACCACGGTGCGCCATTAGTATTTTTGAATTTTGAAGGCGGGAAAATAGTAGTGGCGCACCGTCTAACCCCCACCGTGCGCCATTGCTATTTTTGAATTTTGAATTTGGATCTGGATCGCGATTTTTTTGCCCATTTTTTGCTCGTTTTTTGCACGATATTATTTCAAATTTTTTTCCGGTTTTTGGATCTTGTACGTTCTTTTGTCGTGTTCTTTTGCCGGAGAGGAGTTCGCCGGAGAGGAGGAGGAGGAGGTGATGGGAGAGGCGCTTGCCTACATCGCCGGAGAGGAGGAGGAGGTCGCCGGAGAGGAGTTCACCGGAGCATCGGAGAGGAGGAAGGAGAAACCATGAGGGGATGGGAGGAGAGGAGGGAGGAGGAGCGCACCGGAGAGGAGGGAGGAGGAGCTCATCGGAGATGAGGGAGGAGGAGCTCACCGGAGAGGAGGGAGGAAGAGCTCACCGGAGAGGAGGAAGGAGAAACCGTGAGGGGAGGGGAGGAGAGGAGAGGAGGGAGGAGGAGGTCGCCGGAGAGGAGGAAGGAGGAGGTCGCCGGAGAGGAGGAAGGAGGAGCTCGCCGAAGAGGAGCAGGGGGAGGTCGCCGGAGAGGAAGAGGGTAGTATGGTGGAGGAGAGAAGGGAAGATGGAGTGGAGGAGTGGAGGAGATGGAGTGGAGGAGAGGTGGAGTGGAGGAGAAGAATGAAGAGGTAAGGAGGAGAGGACACGCCCAGCCATATATACGACATAGTAATGGCGCACTGTGGCCAGGTCCACCATTACAATTTTTTTATTTATTTTGAATTTTGAAGGCGGGAAGATAGTAATGGCGCACCATGGGCAGGTGCGCCATTAGTAAGTTTGATTTTTTTTTAATTTTTTTGCCTCTCCAGATCTTAAAAGGCATGTATCTTTTTTTTTGTTAGGTTTTTGAGGATTTTGAAAATGTTTAACGGGGCAGATGATTTTTCATATAAAAAACTTTTTCATCCGAGTTCGTATGCAAAAGTTATGCCCATTTTTACAAATTCTCGAGAGATTTTGCAAAAAAGTCAAAAATTCATGTTTGTAAATTTTGCTAACAACTAGACCACATATCACATGGGAATCTTATTTTCTTTTATTTTATTGACATTTCTATCATTTTCATTTATTTTTTTGAAACTGAAAAGGCGGTCCGGGGGGGGGGGCTGCATTCGGGGGAATGTTTGGGCCAAATTACTAATGGTGCACCGTGAGATGGTGCGCCATTACTAGTTCAACTAGTAATGGCGCACCACTCCCACAGTGCGCCATTAGTAGTTTTGAAAAAATTAAAAAAAAAATTATGTTTACTAATGGCACACCATGGATGTGGTACGCCATTAGTATTTGCATACTAATGGCGCACCAACACATGGTGCACCATTAGTATTTAGTAATGGCGCACCACATGTATAGTGTGTCATTAGTGTCCATATTGGCTATAGCTGTTTTTGTAGTAGTGATATGACCGGATTGCCTTGTTTCCCATAAATCTATGCCATTATAACGGCTTTATAAAGTAGGAAAACACTCCTCAGCTACTGGCCGAGGAGGTTGAAGCCGATGGTCGGTCAAAATTTTTTGTACAATGTGGATCCGAGCATTAATGATATAAAGTACTTTGGTACACAGAATCATTACACATACTGGACAAATTTCATTTACTTGAATTCTTCTATTAAAAAGTCGAGGGCACAGTCTTGTTGAGACAGCCGAGCAGCCGGAATATTTTTTGTCAAATGGATATCAACCCTTAATTCAGCCACCTATAAGCACATTAAGGCTACGGGGGCTACTAGGCTTCGTGCTCATCATTTACAAATATTAAAGGGGCACATTGATCCCCTGATCTAGTGTTGCCACCCGACCAGTGGCTCGGGGGCTACTGCATTGCCTATTCAATGCAGAAAATTCAAAGTGCTCAGTGTTCGTCTTGATCGAGCTATGGGCAAACGCGTCTTCGGACAACAATTGGTACCGTCTGGAGCTTATCTGGCATTAAGCTCGGTTGTGCTCCTTCAAGCTTTTTAAAACCAAGGTGATCTATGACACCTCAGATACGGTCTAGCGTTGGAGCTCGGATATGGTCCAGTGTTGGAGCTCGGATACAGTCCGGCGTTGGAGCATGGATGCGGTCCGGCGTTGGAGCATGGATGTGGTCCGGCGTTGGAGCTCGGCTGCAAAAAGATACCTCGAATGTAGTCCGGTGTTGGAGCTCTGCTGCAAAAAGACACCACAGATGCAATCTGGCATTGGAGCTCGGACGCGAGAGGACACCGCCGCACGGGAAACACTTCAAGCCCGAGGTGTGGCGTAAAAATATCAAGGCATTGATAAAGGCCGAGAACCTAAAGGGGCTCCTCGGATACCCGACGTGTAAATTCTTCGGATTCACTTCAGCAATCCTCAAGATCGAAGATGAGAAGATTTGTTGAACCATTTTTCAAGACCGACCACCGAAGACGAAAAAAATATTCGGATGAAATGAGGAGCGTCCCCAACTTAATTGAAGACCGGTTCAGGGGGCTACTGACGGTGTCCTGGACTAGGCTGCACGTCGTCCCCCGATCAGATGGATCGGGCTGAGGACCCCCATGGCGGTTCACTCATGGGCCACTTTGCGCAGCCGATGACGCATACAAGGAGGTTTCCACAAGACTTGGCGCACAAGACAAGGACTCTCCTTAACCCTAAGCCTTCGATATATTATATAAACCGAGGCCAGGCTAGTCAATTGATGAACTCATATTCATTAGAACAATGTACATTGTACTATCCTCCATATGAATACAATCAAAATTAGGACGTAGGGTATTATCTCTTTGAGAGAGCCTAGACCTAGGTAAAATCTTTTGTCCGTGTTACCATCGCTCCAAGATGCCTAGCTTAGTACTCCTACTACGAGATATGCCAGATATAAAACCGACACCCGTGTTGCTCAAAATGATGGATGGCACAGGGCCTACTGCATCATGCGGCGGAGGCCACTACTTCTTTGGAAGAAGAAGCAGGGTTGGCTGCCTGGATGTGATCTAATTTGAGGTAACAACTGAATCTTCTCAGATACAAGTTAAATCCGAGCTATTAGTGTGACACACTGATGTGCTAGTACATTTGATTGTGACCTGTTCTATTTTTGTACCTAAACTTTTTTTAGAAAGGGGTGTACATCAACTTAAGGTGCTAGCAGAACTTATTGTGTTGTCTGTCTGTTTTCTTTGCACAACATTCAAGATATTTCCCCGTCATTGATAAAGACGATGAACGGTTATGTACGAGTTCATTGGTTTCAACATAGTGATCCACTACTTCCACCCTGATTATGGCACCTGCGTGAAATATTTGTATGCAAGTTCAATGTGCTATGATTTTCTATATGATTGTGTCAACTATATAAGTTTTTAGTGAGCATCAGCAATGCATATTGCTGAAAGATGTATTTACGAGCATGGGCTGATGGGTCTCTCTCTCTCTCACTCTCTATCTCTCACACACACACAACTGGGACCCGTTGAATTATTTCTTCGCTTATGACAACTTTTAATTAGGTTCCACTGTACTCTAACTTTTTTATTAAGTTATTAATTGAGCTTAGTGACTTCAAAAATTTCTACCTAAGCCTTGTTTGGGCCTTTTCAGGCATCGTTGAATGTGGGCTGAGTAGGTATGTAAAGTTGTACTGTACTACACAGGCCTTTTTTGTTGAACATCAGCAATGCAACTAGGCTGACAGTTGTGCACAAGATCCTAAAATAAGCGCAACCTAGACTATGTTTCATTTAATAAAATGCATATCTGAGTTCATTTTTTATAAAATAAAATTACCAAGCCCAACTTAACTTTTTTTAATAATATTCCTATCTCAATATTATTTTTTATACAAAATGCTCAGTCCAGACCATTTGTACTAAAATCAAATGGCTTGTAAATTATCAGAAATGAAAAATGGGCTGCATGTACGCAATATTTTTTTCCACCCAGCCCAATAAATAGGTGTATTCGAATAAATAATCAATTGCGCTATAAATTTTCATAAATTGTGAATCGATTGTTATTATTTTTACCCAGCCTAGGAAATACATTATTTTTTGAGTCAAAGCCCAGGAAATAGATTATTGGCAAACAAAATGAAATGGGCTGTAAAACCTAAATAAGTGGGTTGCATTCCGCAACAACTTTCAAAGCAGACTTTGTTGTCCCAATAGATGAAGCCTTCGCAGGGCGTTGTCCATTTAGTGAACAAAACAATGTAATGGTCTAAAACAAAACGTCAACAAATTATTCTGACATCTGTAGTCGTTGGATTGACATCCAACAGTGATCCTGCTTCTTCAATCTCTGATCTAGTTGCTCTTGCTCCAACCACCAAAATCATCGCAGGCTTGAGTGCCTGCATCTACCTCCCATGGCTGGTTGTGCTTCCGCGCAAGCCTCGCCGCCCCACCCTACTCCCAATGATGGCCAGGTCATGCCTGTACTCACCCACACCTTATGATATTCTCCGGCGATGGCAGCCTCACCTAGCAGCCTCACTAGTCCCTCGTACTCCCCTCCGCCAGGGACTCCAGTGCCCCTTGTTCCACGACTCCAGATCGTTCCCATCTTAGGGCTCGGCGTCGTCCACCTCCGTAGTCCTCTCGATGATGCGTGGTCAACAACGAGAGCCAACATGGAGTACGTCCAATGTCTAACCGCTGGGAAGTACCAGCTACATCTTCGCATGCAAGCTAGTGCCTGCTTATTATGCGGGAATAAATGATTCCCCCCTGATAGGTTGGACCCACAAGCTACAATATTCGCACGCAAGGATGTTCATTCTTATTACGTGAAAAAAAGTTCCCCACCCCAAGGCAGCTGGGACCCACGAGCAACATCTTTGCACGAAAGGAAGTGCCTCCTTATTACGCTCAATAAAAATGATTCCTCCCCCTAATAGCTTATACCCACCAGATTCAGAGGCTGACTTGTGGGCCTACGAAGTTGACACGTACACAGGACATTGTTAACCTAGTCAACAAACAATTCTAGGACCAGCCACCATTGGATTAACATCCAACGGTCACGCTACTTCTTCAATCACAGATCTTCTTGCTCCATCCGCCGAAACCAGCACCGACTGGACTGCCAGCTCCTTCCTCCCTTGGCCGGTTGTGATGCCAGCGCTGACCATGCCATCCCTCTACTCACCCACACCTCCTGTTATTCTCTAGCGACAGTAGCCTTGTTGGGTAACGTAGTAATTTCAGAAAAATTCCTAGGCACACGCAAGATCATGGTGATGCATAGCAACGAGAGGGAAGAGTGTTGTCTACGTACCCTCATAGACCGTAAGCGGAAGCGTTATGACAACGCGGTTGATGTAGTCGTACGTCTTCATGATCGACCGATCCCAGCACCGAAGGTACGGCACCTTCGCGATCTGCACATGTTTGGCTCGGTGATGTTCCGCGAACTCACGATCTAGTAGAGCTTGGAGGGAGAGCTTCATTAGCATGACGGCGTGATGACGGTGATGATGTTGCTACCAGATTAGGGCTTCGCCTAAGCACCGCTACGATATGACCGAGGTGGATTATGGTGGAAGGGGGCACCGCACATGGCTTGGAACAATCAAATTGTGTGTTCTAGGGTGCCCCTGCCCCCGTATATAAAGGAGCAAGGGGGAGGTCGGCCGGCCCTAGTAGCGCCCAAGGAGAGGAGGAATCCTCCTAGTAGGAGTAGGATTCATCCTTTCCTATTCCTACTAGGAAGCAGGAAGGGGGAAGGAAAGAGAGGGAGAGGGAAAGAGGGGCTGTGTCCCCCTCCTCTAGTCCTATTCGGAATCCCCTTGGGGGGGCGCCACCTCCTGGGTTGCTTCCCTCTTTCTCCTCTAAGGCCCAATACTTCCCCGGGGGGTTCCGGTAACCCCTCCGGCACTTCGGTTTTCTCCGAAATCACCCGGAACACTTCCGGTGTCCGAATATAGCTGTCCAATATATTGATATTTATGTCTCGACCATTTCGAGACTCCTCGTCATGTCCGTGATCATATCCGGTACTCTGAACTACCTTCGGTACATCAAAACACATAAACTCATAATACCGATCCTCACCGAACGTTAAGCGTGCGGACCCTACGGGTTTGAGAACTATGTAGACATGACCGAGACTCATATCCGGTCAATAACCAATAGTGGAACCTGGATGCTCATATTGGTTCCTACATATTCTACGAAAATCTTTATCGGTCAAACCGCATAACAACATACATTGTTCCCTTTGTCATCGGTATGTTACTTGCCCAAGATTCGATCATCGGTATCTCAATACCTAGTTCAATCTCATTACCGGCAAGTCTCTTTACTCGTTCCGTAATGCTACATCCTGTAACTAACTCATTAGCTACATTGCTTGCAAGGCTTATTGTGATGTACATTACCGAGAGGGCCCAGAGATACCAATCGGAGTGAAAAATCCTAATCTTGATCCATGCCAACTCAACAAACACCATCGGAGACAACTGTAGAGCACCTTTATAATCAACCAGTTCCGTTGTGACGTTTGGTAGCACACAAAGTGTTCCTCCGGTATTCGGGAGTTGCATGATGTCATAGTCATAGGAACATGTATGGTTATGGAGAAAGCAATAGCAACAAACTAAATGATCATCGTGCTAAGCTAACAGATGGGTCAAGTTAATCACATCATTCTCTAATGATGTGATCCCGTTTAATCAAATGAAAACTCATGTCTATGGTTAGGAAACATAACCATCATTGATTCAACGAGCTAGTCATGTAGAGGCAAACTTGTGACACTCTGTTTGTCTATGTATTCACACATGTACTAAGTTTACGGTTAATACAATTTTAGCATGAATAATAAACATCTATCATGATATAAGGAAATATAAATAACAAATTTATTATTGCCTCTAGGGCATATTTCCTTCAGTCTCCCACTTGCTCTAGAGTCAACAATCTTGATTACATTGTAATGATTTGGTACCTTACGTTCCGCTATATCGGCTAAGGTAGCGGTGGGAGAACTACTGCGATTGTGTCTTGGTTCTTCCGGAGGAGCACCTCAGTAGAGAAAGCCAAAAACTGACTGTCATGATAAGGCGAGAGACTGGTCACTGTTCGAGAGGTCTCAAGTCCTTAAAGACATTTTCCGCTTCGGGCGAGGAGTCGGCCTTGTCCGGCTTAGGCGTGTATAGCGCCCCAAATTCGGCCCTCCGAATACCAGGGGCTTCGCCAAAAATTTAAAATTATAGACTTCTATGGCTAAGTGAGAGTGATAAAGCATTATAGTCCGATTGCTTGGTTCGTTGCACTGAACACCTCCCTGGAAGGACCCAAAATTGGGGTAAAGAGTGTTCAGATTTACCCCGAACACCCCAGTACTAGTTACATGGGGGTAGAAGCCGACGATTGGCCAACTCTCAGATTTTATAAAAACGGCCGCACAGAAGGTAATATTTTAAATTAAGAAAGCGTCGCATGGCGCAAAAGAACTCGTTTCATATTACAGGATCACATGGGCATGTTCATTCAAAAATTACATCCTTGGCACACTCATCTGCCACTAAGCGGGAACCCTTCAGGACGCTCTCATAGTAATTATCGGGGCAGCGATGCTCCTTGCCCTCCGGCGGCCCCTCCTTCACCGGCTTCACGGCGTCCAGCTTCGCCCAGTGCACCTTCGCCCTGGCAAAAGCCCTGCGTGCACCTTCGATGCAGACGGACCACTTGATGACTTCAAGCCGTGGGCAGGCTTCTACAAGCCGCCTCACCAGACTGAAGTAGCTGCCGGCCAGGGGCTCGCCAGGGCACATCCGGATTATAAGGCCCATCATGGCCTGTTCGACAGCCTTGTGAAGTTCGACCAACTGCTTCAGCTGGTCGCTCAAGGACACGGGGTGTTCGGTCCCAGTATACTGAGACCAGAACAACTTCTCCACTGAGCTCCCCTCCTCAGCCCGGTAAAATTCCACGGCATCCAGTACACTGCGGGGAAGATCTACAAACGCTCCTGGAGAGCTCCGAACTCGGGTAAGAAAAAGGAAAGTCTCCTTCACATGCTTGCTTTGCATATTGAATGCCTTACCCACTGCTATCTTCTTCGCCGCGTCAATCTCCCGGAGGGCCTTGTGGGCTTCGGCCTTGGTGCTCCGGACGCTTTCAAGCGCCTGCGCAAGCTCGGACTCTCGCGTCTTGGAGTCAAGCTCCAAGGACTCGTTCTTTTTGGCGAGAGCCTCGAGCTCTTGCTGCACCTTGCCTACTCGGGCTTCTTGTTTCTCCCGTTCCATGCGTTCTTTGGCCGCTGTGTCTTCGGCCTCGGACACCGCCTTCCTCAGGGTCTCCACCTCGGTCGTGGCCCTTGACAAATCCATGATGATCCTATTACTTTACACCCGAACTTCTTTTTAACTATATAGATGGCGGTATATCTTATATTTGCTCTCTTCGAGCTGCCCCTTGGTGAGGCTGAGCTCGTCCTCGGACCGCTTCAGGGCCTGCTTCAGCACAGAGACCTCCATAGTACGTGCAGCAGTGGCCAGCAGTGAAGCCTGCTCATACACATAGACATACTCTAATTAGACTCCTGAGTTATCATTTGATCCTCTATTCGGCTTTTCTTTATGAACGCCGAACAGAGCATCAGGGGCTACTATCTATGCGGTAATATTTTCTTATATTTTGAATGCTTACCTCGAAGTCTGTCAGGAGGACGGCGCAAGCTTCGGTCAGTTCGTTTTTGGCGGACTGAACCTTCTCGACCACCGCACTCATGATAGTGCGGTGCTCTTTTGTGATCGCAGTGCTGCGAAGCGCTTCCAGCAGGGTGTCCGGTGCCTTTGGATGGACAAAGGACACCGACACGGATGGTTGGCCCCTTTAATGGGGGACCACCTGCCGGAGTCCGGAACCATCGAAGGTTCCGACGCAGTGTCCGGCTGGGGCCCGAACTCAAAGCCCGTAGGAGCCTCGCTCCCTTGGTACCCAGGGTCCAGGAGGTCGCCGTGAGGCGCCCCCAGGATCACCTCCACTTGGCTCGGTGCCTTTTGAGACAACACCTCGGCGTTGTCCGTAGGGCGAGGGGTGGAAGCCGTCGGAGGAGAACAGATGTTCATATCCGGCGAGTCTAAAGAGCCGCTCGACGAGGGTACGTCGAGATGAGCTCGGGACGGACTGCATAATCATGTTCGGCATGAGGAAAGGCAGTACAATAAAACATACCATGAAGCACTACGGTGTCCGGACACTTACGACTTCGCCAGGGGCTTGTCCCTGGGTAGCCACTCGTCGCCACTGTCTGCGGCCGTCGTGGCATAGTCCGGAGGGAGGGTCTTTCTCTTCTTGGACCCTTCGGCCTCCCCGGATGGGTCGGCCTTCCTTTTCTTGTCTCCCCGGCTGGGCAGGGGAGAGCCTTTCTCCTCCTCCTCATTTCCGTGGGAGTAGTGCGCGTCGGAGTCATCAGACGATGAGCCTGATGTAACCTTGCGTCGGAGTCGTAAGGTGCCGGAGTCAGCATCTTCGTTAGAAGAGCGTCTGCAGGATCTTCGGGCAGGGGGGCTGGGCAATCAAGCTGCTCCGCTGTCTCTATCCAGTCCTATTAATGACATGAAAGCTTAGATCCAGCACGTAACTAAACCAGGGCGAATAAATACCCTGAGAGATATAAAAGCCTACCGAATGGGTGCGGCGCTTTGCGCTGAGTCCGCGGTCCTCGGTAAGGGAGGGAGGCATCTCGGCGCCCTTGAATAGCACCCTCCAGACATCCTCGTGTGTCGTGTCATAGAGCTCTCGTAGCGTCTGGTGCTTGGCCGAGTCGAACTCCCACAAAACAAATGCCCGTCGTTGGCATGGAAGGATCCGACGGAAGAGCATAACTTGGACCACGTTGACGAGCTTGATTTTCTTGTTCGTCATGTTCTGGATGCAGGTCTGGAGTCCGGTCAGCTCTACCGCGGAACCCCAGGACAGGCCCTTCTTTTTCCAGGAGGCGAGTCGCGTGGGGATTCCGGATCAAAATTTGGGGGCCGCCACCTAGTTGGAGTCGCGCGGCTCGGTGATGTAGAACCACCCCGATTGCCACCCCTTAATGGTATCCACGTAGGTTCCCTCGAGCCAGGTGACATTAGGCATCTTGCCCACCATGGCGCCTCCGCACTCTGCTTGCTGGCCACCCACCACCTTCGGTTTGACATTGAAGGTTTTCAGCCATAGGCCGAAGTGGGGCCTGATGCGGAGGAAGGCCTTGCACACGACGATAAACGCCGAGATGTTGAGGATGAAATTGGGGGCCAGATCATGAAAATCCAGCCCATAGTAGAACATGAGCCTGCGGACAAACGGGTGGAGAGGAAATCCCAGTCTGCGGACAAAATGGGTAAGAAAAACTACCCTCTCATGGGGTTCGGGCGTGGGGACGATCTGCCCCGCATTCGGCAGCCAGTGCGCGATATCCGCGGCCAAGTATCCGGCTTCCCATAACTTTTTGATGTTCTCCTCCGTGAGGGAGGAAACCATCTAGTTGCCTCCTGCTCCGGACATGATTGGAGTGGTTCGAGTAGAAGAGCGCGAGCTTGGGCGCTAGAGCTCGAGTGTGCGGGAATGGGTAAGCGAGAAGGAAGAAGGCGTGGGTGAAAAAAGTAAATCTTTGTCCCTTTATAAGGGCGGAGGAGGCGATAAGTCTCCCCACTTTCCTGGCAAAAACCGCTTATTCCCCAGGCGCCATAATTGATGGCGCGGTTGGGTTACCCACGCCCGTATTGATGAGAATCCCGTGATAAGGGGAACACGATCTCTGCTTTGACAAGACGTATCAAGAAAACCGCCTCGGGATATGTGCGGAGCTGGTTGAGAAAAGCGGTTCGAATAATAACCGGGCCATGATGTGATGTCATGCTGTCAAAACGTGTCAGCAGATTTGATTTAGGAAATATTATTCTCTCTACGGTGGTATGTGGAACTTATTTTGTAGGGTCGGACACTATCTTCATATTCAAACTCTTCCATGGTGTATTCGGAGGAGGAACCCGCCTTGCAATGCCGAAGACAATACTGCGCGATGGACTCATCGTCATTGAAGCCTGGTTCAGGGGCTATTGAGGGAGTCCTGGATTAGGGGGTCTCCGGACAGCCGGACTATATCCTTTGGCCGGACTATTGGACTATGAAGATACGAGATTGAAGACTTCGTCCCGTGTCCGGATGGGACTCTACTTGGCGTGGAAGGCAAGCTAGGCAATACGGATATGTATATCTCCTCCTTTGTAGCCGACCTTGTGTAACCCTAGCCCTCTCCGGTGCCTATATAAACCAGAGGGTTTTAGTCCGTAGAAAAACATACAATCATACCATAGGCTAGCTTTTAGGGTTTAGCCTCTCTAATCTTGTGGTAGATCAACTCTTGTAATACTCATATCATCAAGAACAATCGAGCAGGACGTAGGGTATTACTTCCATCAAGAGGGCCCGAACCTGGGTAAACATCGTGTCCCCTGCCTCCTGTTACCATCCGCCTTAGACGCACAGTTCGAGACCCCCTACCTGAGATCCATCGGTTTGGACACCGACACCTGCACCGGTCCACAAAATGGATCGCTGGAGTATGCACACTTTGTTAGCACCTTTTGGATCGACAAAACCTTCTGGCTGCATCATATACAACTCTTCTTAAAATATCCATTAAGGAATGCAGGTTTGACATCCATTTGCCAAATATCATAATCATAAAATGCGTCAATTGCTAACATGATTCGGACGGACTTAAGCATCACTACGGGTGAGAAGGTCTCATCATAGTCAACACCTTGAACATGTCGAAAACCTTTTCCAACAAGTCGAGCTTTGTAGACAGTAATATTACCGTCAGCGTCAGTCTTCTTCTTGAAGATCCATTTATTCTCTATGGCATGTCGATCATCGCGCAAGTCAAACAAAGTCCACACTTTGTTCTCATACATGGATCCCATCTCAGATTTCATGGCCTCAAGCCATTTTGCGGAATCTGGGCTCATCGTTGCTTCCTCATAGTTCATAGGTTCATCGTGGTCAAGTAACATGACGTCCAGAACAGGATTACCATACCACTCTGGTGCGGATCTTACTCTGGTTGACCTACGAGGTTCGGTAGTAACTTGATCAGAAGTTTCATGATCATCATCATTAGCTTCCTCACTTACTGGTGTTGGAATCACTGGACCTGATTTCAGTGATGAACTACTTTCCAATAAGGGAGAAGGTACAATTACCTCGTCAAGTTCTACTTTCCTCCCACTCACTTCTTTTGAGAGAAACTCCTTCGCTAGAAAGGATCCATTCTTAGCAACGAATATCTTGCCTTCGGATCTGTGATAGAAGGTGTACCCAACAGTCTCCTTTGGGTATCTTATGAAGACACATTTCTCCGATCTGGGTTCGAACTTATCAGGTTGAAGCTTCTTCACATAAGCATCGTAGCCCCAAACTTTAAGAAACGACAACTTGGGTTTCTTGCCAAACCACAGTTCATAAGGTGTCATCTCAACGGATTTAGATGGTGCCCTTTTTAACGTGAATGCAGCTGTCTCTAAAGCATAACCCCAAAATGATAGCGGTAAATCGGTGAGAGACATCATAGATCGCACGATATTTAGTAAAGTACGATTATGACGTTCGGACGCACCATTACGCTGTGGTGTTCCAGGTGGCATGAGTTGCGAAACTATTCTGCATTGTTTCAAATGAAGTCCAAACTCATAACTCAAATATTCTCCTCCACGATCAGATCGTAGAAACTTGATTTTCTTGTGACGATGATTTTCCACTTCACTCTGAAATTCTTTGAACTTTTCAAATATTTCAGACTTATGTTTCATTAAGTAGATATACCCATAGCTGCTCAAATCATCTGTGAAGGTGAGAAAATAACGATATCCGCCACGAGCTTCAATGTTCATTGGACCACATACATTAGTATGTATGATTTCCAATAACTCTGTTGCTTGCTCCATTGTTCCGGAGAAGGGAGTTTTAGTCATCTTTCCCATGAGGCATGGTTCGCAAGTACCAAGTGATTCATAATCAAGTGATTCCAGAAGTCCATTAGAATGGAGTTTCTTCATGCACTTTACACCAATATGACCTAAATGGTAGTGCCACAAATAAGTTGCACTACATTATCAACTCTCCATCTTTTGGCTTCAATACTATGAACATGTGTATCACTACTATCAAGATTTAGTAAAAATAGACCACTCATCAGGGGTGCATGACCATAAATGATATTACTCATATAAATAGAACAACAATTATTCTCTGATTTAAATGAATAACCGTCTCGCATTAAACAAGATCCAGATATAATGTTCATGCTCAACACTGGCACCAAATAACAATTATTTAGGTCTAAAACAAATCCTGAAGGTAGATGTAGAGGTAGAGTACCGACGGCGATCACATCGACTTTGGAACCATTTCCCACGCGCATCGTCACCTCGTCCTTAGCCAATCTTCGCTTAATCCGTAGCCCCTGTTTCGAGTTGCAAATGTTAGCAACTGAACCAGTATCAAATACCATGGCACTACTGCGAGCATTAGTAAGGTAGACATCAATAACATGTATATCAAATATACCTTTCACTTTGCCATCCTTCTTCTCCGCCAAATACTTGGGACAGTTATGCTTCCAATGACCAGTTCCTTTGCAGTAGAAGCACTCAGTCTCATGCTTAGGTCCAAACTTGGGTTTCTTCACTCGAGCAGCAATTGGCTTGCTATTCTTCTTGAAGTTCCCCTTCTTCCCTTTACCCTTTTCTTGAAACTGGTGCTCTTGTTGACCATCAACACTTGATCCTCTTTCTTCATTTCTACCTCCATAGCCTTTAGCATTGCGAAGAGCTCTGGAATTGTCTTATCCATCCCTTGCATATTATAGTTCATCATGAAGCTCTTGTAGCTTGGTGGCAGTGATTGAAGAACTCTGTCAATGACACTATCATCAGGAAGATTAACTCCCAGTTGAGTTAAGTGGTTGTGGTACCCAGACATTCTGAGTATATGTTCACTGATAGAACTATTCTCCTCCATCTTGTAGCTATAGAACTTATTGGAGACTTCATATCTCTCAATCCGGGCATTTGCTTGAAATATTAAATTCAACTCCTGGAACATCTCATATGCTCCATGACGTTCAAAACATCGTTGAAGTCCCGGTTCTAAGCCGTAAAGCATGGCACATTGAACTATCGAGTAGTCATCAACTTTGCTCTACCAGGTGTTCACAACATCTGGCATTTCTCCTGCAGCGGGTTTGTCACCTTGCGGTGCTTCCAGGACGTAAATCTTTTGTGCAGCAATGAGGATAATCCTCAAGTTACGGACCCAGTCCATGTAGTTGCTACCATCATCTTTCAACTTAGCTTTCTCTAGGAACGCATTAAAATTCAACGGAACAACAGCACGGGCCATCTATCTACAACAACATAGACATGCAAAATACTATCAGGTACTAAGTTCATGATAAATTAAAGTTCAATTAATCAAATTAATTAAGAACTCCCACTTAGATAAACATGTCTCTAATCATCTAAGTGATCACGTGATCCATATCAACTAAACCATGTCCGATCATCACGTGAGATGGAGTAGTTTTCAATGGTGAACATCACTATGTTGATCATATCTACTATATGATTCATGCTCGACCTTTCGGACTCAGTGTTCCGAGGCCATATCTGCATATGCTAGGCTCGTCAAGTTTAACCTGAGTATTCCGCGTGTGCAAAACTGGCTTGCACCTGTTGTATGTGAACGTAGAGATTATCACACCCGATCATCACGTGGTCTCTCGGCACAATGAACTGTAGCAACGGTGCATACTCAGGGAGAACACTTATAGCTTGAAATTTAGTGAGAGATCATCTTATAATGCTACCGTCGAACTAAGAAAAATAGGATGCATAAAGGATAAACATCACATGCAATCAATATAAGTGATATGATATGGCCATCATCATCTTGTGCCTTTGATCTCCATCTCCAAAGCACCATCATGATCACCATCGTCACCGGCTTGACACCGTGATCTCCATAGAAGCATCGTTGTCGTCTCGCCAACTATTGCTTCTACGACTATCGCTATCGCTTAGTGATAAAGTAAAGCAATTACATGGCGATTGCATTTCATACAATAAAGCGACAACCATGTGGCTCCTGCGAGTTGCCGATAACTGTGTTACAAAACATGATCATCTCATACAACAAAATTTAGCATCATGTCTTGACCACATTGAAGGAAATATGCCCTAGAGGCAATAATAAAGTTATTATTTATTTCCTTATTTCATGATAAATTTTTATTATTCATGGTAGAATTGTATTAACCGGAAACATAATACATGCGTGAATACATAGACAAACATAGTGTCACTAGTATGCCTCTACTTGACTAGCTCGTTGATCAAAGATGGTTATGTTTCCTAACCATAGACATGAGTTGTCATTTGATAAAAGGGATCACATCATTAGGAGAATGATGTGATTGACATGACCCATTCCGTTAGCTTAGCACATGATCGTTTAGTTTACTCTATTGCTTTCTTCATGACTTATAGATGTTCCTATGATTATGAGATTATGCAACTCCTGATTTCCGGAGGAACACCTTGCGTGCTACCAAACGTCACAACGTAACTAGGTGATTATAAAGGTGCTCTACAGGTGTCTCCAATTGTACTTGTTGAGTTGGCATAGATCGAGATTAGGATTTGTCACTCCGATTCTCGAAGAGGTATCTCTGGTCCCTCTCGTTAATCCACATCACTATAAGCCTTGCAAGCAATGTGACTAATGAGTTAGTTGCGGGATGTTGCATGACGAAACAAGTAAAGAGACATGCGGTAACGAGATTGAACTAGGTATTGAGATATCGGCAATCGGATCTTGGGCAAGTAACATACCGATGACAAAGGGAACAACGTATGTTGTTATGCGGTTTGACCGATAAAGATCTTCGTAGAATATGTAGGAACCAATATGAGCATCCAGGTTCCGCTGTTGGTTATTGACTGATGACATGTCTTGGTCATGTATACATAGTTTTCGAACCCGTAGGGTCCGCACGCTTAAAGTTCTGTGACGATCGGTATTATGAGTTTTTGTGTTTTGATGTACCGAAGGTAGTTTGGAGTCCCGGATATGATCATAGACATGACGAGGAGTCTCGAAATGGTCGAGACATAAAGGTCGATATATTGGATGACTATGTTCGGACACCAGAAGGGTTCTAGGAGGTTTCTGACCTATACCGGAGTACCGAGGGTTACGGACCCCCCAACCCCCCCGGGAATCTATGTGGCCTTATGGGCCTTAGTGTAAAAGAGAGAGGGAAGCCAGGAGGTGGTGCGCAGCCCCCTTACCCCAATCTGAATTGGATAAGGGGAAGGGGTGGAGGCCCCCCTATCGGTGTCAAAACCGGCGGATCTCGGGTAGGGGGTCCCGAACTGTGCGTCTAAGGCGGATGGTAACATGAGGCAGGGAAATTGATGTTTTACTCAGGTTTGAGCCCTCTTGATGGAGGTAAAACCCTACGTCCTGCTTGATTTATTCTTGATGATTTGAGTATTACAAGAGTTAATCTACCACGAGATCGGAGAGGCTAAACCCTAGAAGCTAGCATATGGTATGATTGTTTGTTGTCCTACGGACTAAAACCCTCCGGTTTATATAGACACCGGAGTGGCTAGGGTTACACAAGGTCGGTTACAAAGGAGGAGATATCCATATCCATACTTCCTAGCTTGCCTTCCACGCCAAGTTGAGTTCTATCCGGACATGAAACGAAGTCTTCAATCTTGTATCTTCATAGTCCAACAGTCCGGCCAAAGGATATAATCCGGCTGTCTGGATACCCCCTAATCCAGGACTCCCTCAGTAGCCCCCGAACCAGGCTTCAATGACGATGAGTCCGGCGCGCAGTGTTGTCTTCGGCATTGCAAGGCGGGTTCTTCTCCATATTTTGAACGTTTGTAAAGCGTGCCCGGTCCCATAAATGTTTGGACCTCTTGGCTTCTATGCCCAATAAGGGCTATCTCCCACATGTCGAATGAATACGAGGCACCAGGGCGTTTTTACATTCGCCCCCTAGCCAGATAAATAAATTGTCTATTAAAGGGATGGGGATTCTTAGATCCGATCCATACCATCCTCCCCCAGCAAGAATCCATCAGAGCACGTTTCAGAAAGATCCATTCCAGCATGGCCGACCTCCGCAGCTCGTCCTCCTGCCCCCGTAGCGCTAAGCCCGGTGATTGGGAGAGGTGTTCAGTCCCGCACAGTCGATTAGTCGAACTGCAGACTAAGGGATTTCTCCCTCCGGCGTATATGGTGCCCGTTCGAGCCGGGCTTGCCACCTACAATGGCAGGGAGCAAGCGGAGAGCTTTCCCTATCCCTCTATGGGGGAGCGGGTCTGCCTTGTTCCTTATTTATTAAGGGGACTCGGATTTCCAATTCATCCGTTCCT
This sequence comes from Triticum urartu, assembly GCF_003073215.2. NCBI lineage: Eukaryota > Viridiplantae > Streptophyta > Magnoliopsida > Poales > Poaceae > Triticum > Triticum urartu. Next base: position 418,710,117 of record NC_053023.1, on the reverse strand, counting down.
CCGCGGGCTCCTGGAGTTCTACGGCCTCCAATTACACGATTTCACCCCTGCCTCCATTCTACATATCGCCGGCTATGTTGCTCTCTGCGAGGCTCACTTCGAGCTGTGGAAAAGGCTATTTTGCCTCGTCCCTCGCACACAGAGGGGGTCACTTTATCAAGTGGGCGGAGCCGAAATATGGCGCATCGCCGGTACCGGATACCTGTCCGGTACCCCGAAGAAGTCATCTAAAGACTGGCCTTCAGAATGGTTTTATATGGAGGACGTTCCCCTTACGGACCCTGTTCGGCGGGGTCTTCCTGAGTTCAGCAATGCTCCTCTAAGAAACGCTGAAGTTGGCACCCACGGAGCCCCTAGGTGGAAGACAATGGAGAAGTCCTCTATCTGATGAACCAGATTAAAGCACTGGCTCAATCAGGATTGACAGTAAGCGAAGTTATGTCGATTTGCATAATGCGGGGAGTGCAACCACTTCAATATCGTGGGCACCCCTTGTGGTGTTTTAACGGGGTGGATGATGCCACCCGCTGTGGGCGTAAGGGTCCGGACAATGCTGCTGCTTTAGCAAAAATTTTGTCCGAATTGTTCAAGGGAGAGGAAGAGGAGTTCATCCGCATCAAGCCACGGGATGGATTCTCCATGTACAATCCTCCAAGCTGGGTAAGTTATATCTCCTTACTCCCATTTTTCCCGCATTCTTTATCGTAAATATTTACCTTGCCACTTTGCGGCAGGAACTGCGAAAAGCCATAAAGGAGGTCAGCAGCCCTTCTCCACAACTAGAGGACCCTGACCGGGCCCTCGACTCCGGACTTGAAGAAGATCCGGTTATATTCGTGGAGCTGATAGACCGGCAGATCTATCAGCTAAGCTGCAAGGATGCCATGGTGGCCATTACGGCCGACTATCCCGGACTGCTTCCTGCATCACACGTAAGAAAAACCAAAAATCCCAACTCCAAAAACCAGGATCCCCTTTTAGACACTTCACCTATCATATACATATGGCTTTTTTACAGGGAAGGCATACGGGACGCCCTGCCGAACCCGCAACAACTCGCCAACAAGAGGCACCGAGGCCGGGTAGGCCAAAAAGGAAGGCGGTCAGGACGAAGACACCGGCGCAAAGGTATAACAAAAACCCCACTACGTGGTTGTCGTCTTTCTCGAAATGTAATGACGCCCGTGCTTCTTTGACAGAAAAAACGCTCGCCAAAATATGTCCGGCGATGTTACTAATCACGCTTCCACCAGTCGGGCACCAGGACCGGACATAGAGGCGGAAGCCGATATGGGGCGGGCGCCGGATAATCCCCCTATAGAGGATGCAGATAGATTATCCGCTACAAACTCAGAAGTGGAAAGCGCCATGAATCATAGGCGCCGCCGGGCCGTACTCCGTGACGCTTGTTTCTCACCAGAGGCATTTAATGCCTTCAATTCTGGAGAGGCGTACCTCCGTGCTTCTCAAGATGGTCTAGCCAGAGCCACGGATCAGTACGTAAAGGATGTACAGGTAAGTAAATCTGATGATTTATATGTATCAGTAGCCCCTGAGACTTGAAACAGTTAGCAGAACTGATTTAAGGATCATCTTTATTGTGCAGGTTCTTACAGAGAAGAATACTAGGCTGTCATAGGAGTTGGAGGAATGCAAGACCCAACTGCCGGCCGCTATTGCCGCATTGCAGGAACTGAAAAAGTCTCTTGCTGGTAACATTTACTTTAAAGAATGATGGTTACCATATAGTGTGCGGCGTGGCTGCAGATCTAACAATAGATGTTGCAGATGAATCCAGAGAAAATCCGGACGACCAGCATGTCGTGCGACAGCTAGAGGCTGGCAAACGCGTGCTGACTGAGGTTAGGCAGGAGAAAAACAATCTCCAAGATGCCAATATCTAGCTGAGCGTGGAACTAAAAGACGTTCGAGCCCAGCTTGCAGACTCCGAGAAGGAGAATAAGCGGCTTCGGCGCGGCATTTTCAGTAAGTGCTTGAACGAATCCTTTTGAAGGAGTTCGGCGAAGAAGCCGACTAACAGCGTTATGTCTGTAGGTATGCTGACGGGTCGTCCCGCGGAGGAAATGCCCGGGTCTACGGGTGATCTTCTATCCGAGCTCTCACATCTGCACGAACAAGTTCGGCATGTGATGCAAGGTGTTGCCCAGGCCTTGTGGCCATCCGTCTCCCTGCCAGAAGGCATTGAAGAGCTTACGGAGAAGCTCAAGGGAGCACGTCGGCGCTTCCGATTATGGAAGATATCGGCCTGCCGACAAGGTGCCAGAGAAGCCTGGGCCATGGTGAAGACGCGGTATACCAAGGCTGACCCAAATCACATGGTCGAGGTCGGACCTGTGGGGCCCGACGGAAAAGAGATCCCCGTTAGCTTAGTTTATGGGCAAGTACAATTAGCCGCAAAGTATTCCCAACACGATTGTAGGCTAGACCGCCTGTTGGATGGTATAGAAGAGGAATTTAGTCGGTCTGCATGACTATGTAATTAAAGTGACATGTATAATGCCTTCTAGCCGGATTGTAGATCATTTGTCATGGCGGACCCTTTTCGCTTCAACCTCAGGACCCGATAGTCCGGAGTGTATCCGAATACCCGCTTAGTTGTATAAGAACCGGGGTATGCGTGGAGACCAGGCGTAGGGGTCATTAGTGCTTGAACAGACAAGTGCCCAACTAGTTATGTTATATTACATGGGTAGTAAGAAACATCTTCCAGGGAGAATAGTTCCGTTAAGGGTTCCTTTCCCTGGGTAAGCATGCCCTAAAGTGCATGTCCGGACTGTGATAGGAAACACAGGAAAAACATCTGGGGGCAGATATGGAAAATAAATAAAAATCATCTTTTGTTCACCGACAGAATATTCCCTTAAGAACGCTAGCTTTTGGCTTCACCCAGTCTGAGGTACACATCCGGCTGACCTGGCAGTAACAATCGCAGAGGTGCTCCCCTTATGCCCTAGCCGAATTAACGGGAATGTAGGGCATAAATACAAGAGCCAGGCAACCCAGCTTGGCCAAAACTTAAGTCATATCGATGCATATAATGGCGAAAAAAGGTACATGCAGAAGCATAACACATGTGCGGGGCACGAGGCTCAGATAAATAAATAAGCTTCTGTGAAAGAAGCCCCCAGGTATGATGAGCGCGGCTAGCGCATCTATAATGTGCAAGCGAGGCACAAGTTGGCCTGTGAAGGCCTAAAGAAGGAATAAAAGAAAGAGAGAAGGAAAAACAAGACAGATAATGTATATGCAAAAAATGGACAGAGGAAGGAGAGGAACATAGAGTCCGGCGCTAGGCGTAGAATCTTCGGAGCCGGGCCGCGTTCCATGGGTTCGGCTCGAGTCGATTAGTCGATGCATCCCGCAGTCGGTACGCTCCACCGGTCAGCACTTGGTCAATAATGAAGGGACCTTCCCATTTGGGCTCGAGCTTGTTCTTTTTCTTATCCGGCAGGCGTAGAACTAGTTCGCCAACATTATAAGTTTTGGACCGTACTTCTCTGATTTGGTATCTACGAGCCTGTTGCTGATAAAATGCGGAACGGGCTTTTGCTACGTCGCACTCCTCCTCCAAGGTGTCCAGACTGTCCTGCCGATCGAGCTCGGCTTCTCTTTCTTCGTACATGCGCACTCGAGGTGAGTCATGAATTATGTCACAGGGCAAGACTGCCTCTGCGCCATACACCATAAAGAAGGGTGTATATCCGGTACTACGATTCGGCGTGGTCTGCATCCCCCAGAGTATGGAGTCGAGCTCCTCTACCCAGTGCATGTTAAACTCCGTTAAGGAACTCACTAATCTGGGTTTAATGCCGCTCATTATAAGACCGTTTGCTCGCTCAACTTGACCGTTGGTTTGTGGGTGATAGACTGAAGCATAATTGAGCTTGATGCCCATTTTGCTGCACCAGAGTTTTACCTCATCGGCAGTGAAGTTCGTGCCGTTGTCAGTGATGATGCTGTGGGGGACGCCATAACGGTGTACGACCACGGATATGAAGTCTATCACCGGTCCGGATTCGGCTGTTTGAACAGGTTTGGCCTCTATCCATTTGGTGAATTTATCCACCATGACCAGTAAGTATTTTTTCTTGTGGGTTACCCCTTTAAGGGGTCCAACCATGTGAAGCCCCCAGACCGCAAAGGGCCACGTAATGGGGATTGTTTGGAGGGCGGTGGGTGGCATGTGGCTTTGATTTGCAAAGAACTGGCAACCGGCGCAACGTTGGACCAAGTCCTGTGCATTTGCCCGGGCCGTTGGCCAATAGAATCCTGTACGGAAGGCCTTTCTTACAAGAGCCCGGGCTGCAGCGTGGTGACCGCCGAGTCCGGCGTGAATTTCTGCCAAAAGGTTCCGCGCTTCCTCTTCGGAGATGCACCTTTGAAGGACTCCGGTAGTGCTTTTTTTATACAATTCTCCCTCATGGACCCTGTAGGCCTTAGATCGCCGCACTATGCAGCGTGCCTCATTTTGGTCCTTTGGAAGTTCCTGCCTAGTTTGGTAGGCCAGGAATGGTTCTGTCCACGGGGCTATGATGGCCATCATTACGTGGGATGAAGGTGTTATTTCGGTGGCGGAGCCTCCGATTGTGTCAGAGTGTTCGGTATCGGGTATTTTGGCCGGGTCCGGACTATTGTTACCGATGTCCCCTTCCCATACTACGGATGGCTTGAACAGCCTCTCCAAAAATATGTTGGGGGGACCGCATCGCGTTTTGCGCCGATGCGGGCGAGGATATCCGCCGCCTGATTGTTTTCCCGAGCCACATGGTGAAATTCGAGCCCCTCAAACCGAGCTGACCTTTTTAGGACGGCGTTTCGGTAGGCCACCATTTTTGGATCCTTGGCATCAAAGTCTCCATTTATTTGGGATATTGCGAGGTTTGAATCCCCACGCACCTCCAGGCATTGAATGCCCATGGAGACTGCCATCCGAAGACCATGCAACAGAGCTTCGTATTCGGCTGCGTTGTTGGAGTCTGTATACAATATTTGCAGTACATACTGAACGGTATCTCTGGTTGGGGACGTCAGGACGACGCCAGCCCCAAGACCAGCCAGCATTTTAGAACCGTTGAAGTGCATGATCCAATTGGATTATGCGCCGTACTCTTTAGGGAGTTCGGCCTCTGTCCATTCGGTGACAAAGTCAGCCAATACTTGCGACTTAATGGCTCGTCGAGGTTTGTATGTTATGTCGAACGGGAGGAGCTCAATGGCCCATTTGGCAATCCGGACCGTAGCGTTGCGGTTGTCTATAATATCATTAACTGGCACTTCCGAGGCTACTGTAATCGAACACTCTTGAAAGTAGTGTCGCAGCTTCTGGGATGCCATGAATACCGCATAGGCTATCTTTTGATAATGTGGGTACCATGATTTGCATGGAGTGAGGAAAGTGGATACATAGTATACCAGCTTTTGAAGTGGGAATTTATGTCCATCCGCTTCTCGTTCGATGACAAGCACTGCGCTAACAACTTGATGAGTTGCCGCAATGTACAACAGCATTGGTTCGGCGATGTTTGGCGCGGCCAGGATTGGGTTGGTTGCCAAAATGGCCTTTATTTCTTCCAATTCGGCTGTGGCAGCGTCCGTCCACTCGAAGTGTTCGGTGCACCAAAGGAGGCAATAAAGGGGTAAAGCCTTTTCTCCTAAGCGGGAGATAAAGCGGCTTAGAGCTGACACGCATCCAATTAACTTCTGGATTTGTTTGAGGTCTGTTGGGGTAGCCAACTGTGACAAAGCTCAGATTTTGGCCGGATTAGCTTCAATACCTCTACTGGAGACAATGAAACCCAGGAGCTTTCCGGCTGGTACACGGAAAACGCATTTTTCCGGATTGAGCTTGATGTCGTATGTTCGGAGGTTGTCGAATGTGAGCCTCAAGTCGTCTATCAAAGATTCGACATGTTTGGTTTTGACGACCACATCATCTACGTATGCCTCTACTGTTTTTCCGATTTGTTTCTCCAGACATGTCTGAATCATGCGCTGATATGTTGCGCCGTCATTTTTGAGCCCAAAAGGCATTGTGTTGAAACATAAGGGACCGTATGGTGTGATGAATGCCGTTGCGGCTTGGTCAGACTCCGCCATCTTGATTTGGTGGTAACTGGAGTATGCGTCGAGGAAACACAATGACTCGTGTCCTGCAGTAGCATTGATAATCTGATCGATGCGGGGGAGGGGGAAGGGAACCTTTGGGAAAGCTTTATTGAGGTCCTTGAAATCGACACAAAGGCGCCAGGATTTATCCTTCTTTGGTACCATCACCAGGTTTGCTAGCCAGTCCGGGTGTTTTATTTCTCTGATGAATCCGGCCTCCAATAACTTGGCTAGTTCCTCTCCCATGGCCTGTCTCTTAGGTTCGATGAAACACCGAAGAGCTTGCTTGACCGGCTTGAATCCTTTTAGGATATTGAGGCTATGCTCGGCCAGCCTGCGTGGGATTCCTGGCATGTCTGAGGGATGCCAGGAGAATGTGTCCTAATTCTCGCGCAGGAACTCTTGTAGTGCGGTGTCCACGGCGGGGTTTAACTATGCCCCGATGGAGGCTGTTTTTGTAGGGTCCGTTGGGTGGACTTGGAATTTGACTATTTCATCCGCTGGTTTAAAAGAGCTGGACTTGGATCTCTTATCGAGTATCACGTTGTCCCTGTCTACTGTGGAGCGTAGCGTGGTTAATTCCTCGGCCGAGAGGGCTTCGGATAATGCCTCGAGGGCCAGTGCGGCTGTTTTGTTTTCGGCGCGGAGTGCTATGTCTGGATCACTGGCGAGGGTGATGATTCCGTTGGGCCCGGGCATTTTGAGCTTCATGTACCCATAATGGGGTACGTATTGGAAGATCATGAACGCCTCATGTCCTAAAAGGACGTGGTATCCACTACTGAACGGGGCCACTTGAAATGTAATTTCTTAAGACCTATATTTCTCTGGCGTACCGAATACCACATCTAGTGTGATTTTCCCAGCGCATCGTGCCTCCCGACTGGGTATGATTCCCCTAAAGGTTGTGCTACTTTGCTCAATGCGGTTCCAGTCTATTTCCATTTTTTTGAAGAGTTTCCTCATAGATGAGGTTTAATCCGCTGCCGCCGTCCATGAGTACTTTGGTGAGTCGAAAGCCGTCCACAATTGGACTGAGGACCAGTGTGGCTGGTCCTCGGGCTGTTTGGAATTTAGGTTCGTCACTGGCATTGAAGGTAATAGCCGTGTCACTCCATGGATTTATTGCTGCTACGTGGCAGATTTCGGCCATGCCGCGGAGTGTTCGCTTGCGCCTATTATTTGACGCGAAGGTCTCAAAGACTGTTAACACTGTATTGCTATCCACGGGATGATGCTCTATGGCATTTGGGATAAGAAGATACTCACCACTTTTGGCCACCTGTCGGAGTATCCAACATGCTCTAAGGCTGTGTGTTGGTATTGTATCCGCTGTACTATGAATTTTGAAGGGTCCGTTAAGCCATCCCTCAAGTACGGTTCCATGCCTTGTAGAGGGTTTTTGTTTCTTTGCAACTAGCTCGGGTTATGATAGTGCACCCTTTTACTTCGGACCGGGTGTATATTCGGAGCCGGATTATCCCAAAATTTCGTTTCGGTTTTCCAGGTGTTTTCCATCGCACAGTACTTTCGTACTATGGATGCCAAGTTAGCGAAGCGTGATATGTCACGGCGACTTAAGGCGTTAAGCATTCCCTTGTCCGTGCAATTATTGCAGAAAAGTGAGACTGCATCTTCCTCGCGATAGTGCTTAACCTTGTTCATCACAAGGAGGAATCTGGCCCAATAATGATGTACTGTTTCATGGGCCTCTTGCCTGATGGGGGAAAGATCGTTTATGTATGGGTGGGTGGGTGGATTTGAGTCCGAACCCCTACCTGATCTGAGACCCAGGGGTCGAGGAGTTTCCAATCTTGGAAGTTCGGGTTCCGGAGTGTTGCCCGATAAGTCTGGCCCACTGCCTGATTCTAGGTTCAGGGCTTGGGTGATGTCCTCCCGTAAGCGGATATCTGGCTTGGAGAGCTCAGGAATCCGGACATAGTTAGTCCCCAAAATAGAGGAAGAGTTGCTGCATTGTTCCTCCACCACCGCAACGTGATGGGTGACTGATGGAGGGTTAATCTCCCTTTGATCGGGTTTAAGCCCAATCCGATCATAGTCCGTAGCGACTCCCAAGGCGGCGATGCGATCCAAGAGTTCATTTAGGGAAGAGAGCTCCATTGGATGCATTTGCTCGGCGAATTCCGAGCCGACGTGGAGGCTGTTTTTGATGACCCGAGAAGTCATCGTCGATGCAGCGGCCAAACTGGCAGTCATGAGGAAACTGCCTAGCCGGAGAGTTTGGCCGACAGCCAGAGCTCCCCCGGTAGTAATGTTGTTTTTAACAACGAGATGAGGCATCCTTACTTACGGCGACGTCACAGAGGAACTCTCAATGAAAGCACCAATGTCGGTGTCAAAACCGGCGGATCTTGGGTAGTGGGTCCCGAACTGTGCGTCTAAGGCGGATGGTAACAGGAGGCAGGGAACATGATGTTTTACCCAGGTTCGGGCCCTCTTGATGGAGGTAAAACCCTACATCCTGCTTGATTTATTCTTGATGATATGAGTATTACAAGAGTTGATCTACCACGAGATCAGAGAGGCTAAACCCTAGAAGCTAGCCTATGGTGTGATTGTTTGTTGTCCTACGGACTAAAAACCTTTGGTTTATATAGACACCGGTGGGGGCTAGGGTTACACAAGGTCGGTTACAAAGGAGGAGATATCCATATCCGTACTGCCTATCTTGTCTTCCACGCCAAGTAGAGTTCCATCCGGACACGAGACAAAGTCTTCAATCTTGTATCTTCATAGTCCAACAGTCCGGCCAAAGGATATAATCCGGCTGTCCGGATACCCCCTAATCTAGGACTCCCTCACCCCCTCTCCTTCCTTCTCTCCACATCCTCCTTCCCCCTTCTCCTTCTTGGAATAGGAAAGGGAGGGGGCAAACCTACTTGGAGTAGGATTGCCCCCCCTTGGGCGCGCCTCTCCCTTGGCCGGCCCTCTCCTCCTCCCCCCTTTATATAAGGAGTAAGGGGGCACCCCAAAGACACAACACTTGATCTGTTGCTCTCTTTGCCGTGTGCGGTGCCCCCCTCCACCATAATCCACCTCGGTTATATTGTAGCAGTGCTTAGGCGAAGCCCTGCGTCGGTAGCTTCATAAACATTGTCACCACGCCGTCGTGCTGACGAAACTCTCCCTCGAGATCTACTGGATCGTGAGTTCGCGGGACGTCACCGAGCTGAACGTGTGCTGAACGCGGAGGTGTCGTACGTTCGGTACTGAAGATCGGTCGATCATGAAGACGTACGACTACATCAACCATTTTGTTATAACGTTTCCGCTTAACGGTCTACGAGGGTACATGGACAACACTCTCCCCTCTCGTTGCTATGCATCACCATGATCTTGCATGTGCATAGGAAATTTTTGAAATTACTACGTTCCCCAACAGTGGCATCCGAGCCAGGTTTATGCGTAGATGTTATATGCATGAGTAGAACACAAGTGATTTGTGGGCGATATAAGTCATCCTGCTTACCAGCATGTCATACTTTGGTTCGGCGTTATTGTTGGATGAAGCGGCCTAGGCCAACATTACGCGTACACTTATGCGAGACTGGTTCTACTGACGCACTACTAGGGAAAACCCTAGCAGTAGCGCTGGTCTTATGCTCACTAGTAGAGCGGGTAGGCGCGCTACTAATAAGGCGCTACAGCTATTGCTTAGCAGTAACACGTGCCACACGCGCTACTGCTAGGACAAATAGCTGCAGCGCTTGTTCACTCCCACGCTGCTGCTAATGTAACTACTGGCAGCGTGTTTTCTTTCCATCGCTACTAGTATTGTTTTTTTATTTTTTTATTTTTTTATTTTTAGTGTATTTATGCGCCATCGTACAAATATTGGTACAATACCAGTTATGAGGTTTACATCATTATGTCCATAACAGTGTGTCAAATGAAGGTGGATTAGGTTCAAGTGGAGGCAATATGTGGTGCATGTCAAAAGTATACTACTAATCCAAACTTGATCTAGTTTGGACTAGTAGTACTTTCGATGTGCACCACATGTTGCCTCCACTTGAATCTAATCTGCCAGCACAAGCTATTTAATCATCATCATAATCATTAGCACCAACAATATTTATTTAATCACCACTAACACTAGCTAATAATAATCATCAGTCATTACCACCAACACTAGCTATTTTATCATCATAGTAATAGTGTAGCACATCATCATCCTCAAACTCATTTCTAGCTAATCACTCCTGCTGCTCTCTCCTAGGTAAAACAACATAAAACATGTGTAGCTCTCCTCCTTGATCAAGTTGGAGCATGCAGATGAACCTGTCTCCTAATTTTGGGTAGCACATCTGTTTGCTGCCCCCTAGTACTTGTCTGCGCTCCCCATCACATATCTGGTCCAGTCTTGCACTATTAAGCATTCATCACTGATCTTGAATGCACTAAAGTAACATGTAGGATATCTTGGCCGTAAGCTAATAATACTCATGGTACCTTTAGTCTCGATCCCATAAGGCACAACATTCATCGGGAGTCCCTGTTGAAGAACATTGTATGGTCACATACTTAGCAATGAAGTTTAGCTTCACAAATAATGTATGGAAAAGATGCATTGAGGACAAATAGTAAAAATCTTACCGTCCTTCCGAAATAGATGTGACCGTAGTTCATGACGAACACTATTGGTCGCACGTTTTCAGTACTAAGATTTCTAAGTCCAGGAAGAAAATTTGTCTTGACGGTATCAAGATCCTCAAGCCATGAAACATAATGACTTAGCTCCTCGTAGTTTAGTTCTGCCCCGGGACAGTAGTAGGTCCTGTCTACCAAGCGCTGGACATGTTTGCTTGCACCGAAATAAGCTGACAATACAAATTAGTTGTCAACTATTTTTGAATAAACAATATCAAAGACATAAATATGGTTGAGAAACTTACATTTTGGTGTAACCGGAGGCGTCTGCACATCGACCCAGATGTCGGTATTACCTTCAATATCATCTTCCGGACGAATATCAAAGGTGATAACCATATCAGGCTCAAATGCATAAGTCTTGCATAGTGCTCGCCATGTTTTGCATCCAAAATAGGTGTAGTCGTCTGAATTGTATAATTTTGCGTGGAAAATATAACCATGCTTGGTCTTCAAATAAACTTTCTTTACCTCCATAGTATGACTGAGACCTATCTTATCCAATACAAAAACTCTTGCATGGCAGGGGATACGCTAGTAGAATAGTAAAAAAAGTATAAGTTGAAGCAAATGAAGCAGATGTCATGCTTAATTACGAAAAAAGACTTGTCGTTGTGACTTACTGTATCCACTTCGAAGTTCTCGTCCAGCTTGATGCTGAAGCGCCTATCATCATCTAGGAAGATTCTGTCGCACAGGCCGCGCTCGTCTTCGCAGTATTTGCATATATCGAAATCCTTTTTGTCATCAGACATTTCCTATGTTCATAGATAAAACATTAATTGAAAATTGATAAAAGACAACTACCAGGATACTCAACACACAAATCCGGGGCACTCGATATTTCCTACATATTCTGGCAAAAGTCATGCCAAAATTCATGGAAAAATCCGGCATGACCTTTGCTAAAATAGGACATATCGAGCGCCTGAAATTTGCCGGAACGAAAATGAATCAACACTCCGACAAAACATAGGCCACTCGGAGGTGTAACCTGCAAACATGACCGGCCAATTGGATATTGAGAAACACAAGATATACATTTCAAAATATCTTATAAGACTCAAATTAGCATGCATTCAATAAGCAAAAGTAAATCATCTCATGCTTCCGTACATCGTTGAATATTATCACTAATACATCCCGAATAGTGTCATACATATAACATCACTAGTACAACTAAAACCTTAGCACACGACGGGTATCGGCGTGGGCGGTGGACACCCACAGAGAAGGAACCATCACGGGATCATAGCTCCAGTGAGATCCCTGGAGAACCTGCCTAGTATTGGAGAACCTGTGCTCCAACGCAAACAAGTAGCGACGGACGTGCGCGTCCTCCTCACTAACACGGTGACGCACCACCTCCGCGAAGTCCTCGAGCCTCTGGACCGTCACTGGCCCACGCAACCGCCACCAAAGAAGGTTCGGGTCAACGACAGGCTGGCTCCTCACCAACCTGCGCCCCCCGGTAGGTAGCGCCTCCCAGTACCACCCCGGCGATGCCCAGTCCCGGACATGGCCCATCTGGTCAAGCAGGTGTCGTCCTCCGCCGACTCGACGACGAGGATGCGGGATAGGCATCGTCCACGTCGATGCGGGAAAATTGCTTTGACTAAAAAAATAGCAACAAGTTCTTACTAACTAGTTCTATTAATTCAACTAGTTCTTAATAAAAATAAACTTACTATAAATAAAAATATTCTAGTACCTAATTAGTACCTAGTTCTTACTAACTAATTAGTACCTAAGAACTACTGCCCTAATTACCATCTAATTTGATGAACCTATAGGGGTGGAAAGTGGTAGAAACCCTAACTAATTTGATGGAGGTACAAACCCTAGGCAGAGGTAGGGGAGAGGGAGGAGCAGGTGTGCTCACCTCGGGTGCCTGCGACGAGGGAGGGGCAGGCGGCGTCGAGGTCGTGGTCGGGGCTCCGGGGCGGCGTTGAGGTCGGGGGGCGGGGGCGGCGTCCGGGGCGGCGTTGAGGTCGGGGTCGGGGGCGGCGTCCCGGGCGGCGTTGAGGTCGGGGGCAGGGCCGGCGTTGAATCTGGGGTTGGGGGCGGTGTGGGGAGAGCGCGCGGCGGCCGAGGGGCGACGGCGGCGGCGAGAGTGGAGTTGATTTGGGGGATGAAGTGGCCGGGGAAGGACGAACCGCGTGGTTAAGTCAGAAGTACCAGCAGCGCGTTCCAGAAAGGGCGCTACTGCTACGTTAGCTACAGCGCGTTCTAGAATACACGCTGTAGCTAAGGAGATTAGCAGTAGCGCTGGGCCATTATACGCGCTACTGCTAGGTTGGGGTAGCCATGTGCGCCCAGTTCAAACATAGCAGCAACGCTTTTCGCTAGTACGCGCTACTGCTAAAGTCATAGCAGTAGCGCGGTTTATTTACGTGAGCTGCTACTAAGTAGCAGCAGCGCTTGATTTTGTATAGCGCTACTGGTAAAATTCTGTGTATAGGCTTTTCCCTAGTAGTGACGTGCTTTGCGCACAGGTGGCTGGTGGCTGTCAGTTTCTCCAACTTTAGTTGAATCGAGTGAGACTATTCCCGGTCCTTGAGAAGGTTAAAACAACACTAACTTGACAAACTATCATTGTGGTTTTGATGCGTAGGTAAGAACAGTTCTTGCTCAGCCCATAGCAGCCACGTAAAACTTGCAACAACAAAGTAGAGGACGTCTAACTTGTTTTTGCAGGGCATGATGTGATGTGATATGGTCAAGGCATGATGCTATATTTTATTGTATGAGATGACCATGTTTTGTAACGGAGTTATCGGCAACTAGTAGGAGCCATATGGTTGTCGCTTTATTGTATGCAATGCAGTCGCCATGTAATTGCTTTACTATATCACTAAGCGGTAGCGATAGTCGTAGAAGCAATACTTGGCGAGACGACACCAATGCTACGATGGAGATCAAGGTGTTGCTCCAGTGACGATGGTGATCATGACGGTGCTTTGGAGATGGAGATCAAAGGCACAAGATGATGATGGCCATATCATATCACTTATATCGATTGCATGTGATGTTTATCCTTTATGCATCTTATTCTGCTTTGTTTGACGGTAGCATTATAATATGATCTCTCACTAAATTTCAAGGTAAAAGTGTTCTCCCTGAGTATGCACCATTGCCAAAGTTCGTCGTGCCGAGACACCACATGATGATCGGGTGTGATAAGCTCAACGTTCATCTACAACGGGTGTAAGACAGTTTCACACACGCAGAATACTCGGGTTAAACTTGACGAGCCTAGCATATGCAGATATGGTCTCGGAACACTGAGACCGAAAGGTCGAACGTGAATCATATAGTAGATATGATCAACATAGTGATGTTCACCATTGAAAACTACTCCATTTCACGTCATGATCGATTATGGTTTAGTTGATATGGATCACGTGATCACTTAGATGATTAGAGGGATGTCTATATAAGTGGGAGTTCTTAAGTAATATGATTAATTGAACTTAAATTTATCATGAACTTAGTACCTAATAGTATTTTGCTGGTCTATGTTATTGTAGATAGATGGCACGTGTTGTTGTTCCGTTGAATTTTAACGTGTTCCTTGAGAAAGAAAAGTTCAAATATGATGGTAGCAATTACATGGACTGGGTCCGTAACAAAAGGATTATCCTCATAGTTGCACAGAAGAATTACGTCCTGGAAGCACCGCTGGGTGCCAAACCCGCAGCAGCAGCAACGCCAGATGTTATGAACGTCTGGCAGAGCAAAGCTGATGACTACTCAATAGTTCAGTGTGCCATGCTTTACGGCTTAGAACCGGGACTTCAGCGACATTTTGAACGTCATGGAGCATATGAGATGTTCCAGGAGTTGAAGTTAATATTTCAAGCAAATGCCCGGATTGAGAGATATGAAGTCTCCCATAAGTTTTACAGCTGCAAGATGGAGGAGAATAGTTCTGTCAGTGAACATATACTAAGAATGTCTGCATATCATAACCACTTGACTCAGTTGGGAGTTAATCTTCCAGTTGATAGTGTCATTGAGAGAGTTCTTCAATCACCACCACCAAGCTACAAAAGCTTTGTGATGAACTATAATATGCAAGGGATGGATAAGACAATTCCCGAGCTCTTCGCAATGCTAAAGGATGCGGAGGTAGAAATCAAGAAGGAGCATCAAGTGTTGATGGTCAACAAGACCACCAGTTTCAAGAAAAATGGTAAAGGGAAGAAGAAAGGGAACTTCAAGAAGAACGGCAAACAAGTTGCTGCTCAAGCGAAGAAACCCAATTCTAGACCTAAGCGTCAGACTGAGTGCTTCTATTGGAAAGGGACTAGTCACTGGAAGTGGAACTTCCCCAAGTATTTGATAGATAATAAGGATGGCAAGGCGAACAAAGGTACATGCGATATACATGTTATTGATGTGTACCTTACTTGAGCTCGCTGTAGCACCTAGGTATTTGATACTGGTTCTGTTGCTAATATTTGCAACTCGAAACAGGGACTATGGATTAAGTGAATACTGGCTCAGGACGAGGTGTCGATGCGCGTGGGAAATGGTTCCAAAGTCGATGTGATCGCCGTCGGCACGCTACCTCTACATCTACCTTCGGGATTTGTTTTGGACCTAAATAATTGTTATTTGGTGCCAGCGTTGAGCATGGACATTATATCTGGATCTTGTTTGATGCGAGATGGTTATTCATTTAAATCTGAGAATAATGGTTGTTCTATTTATACGAGTAATATCTTTTATGGTCATGCACCCTTGAAGAATGGTCTATTTGTGTTAAATCACGATAGTAGCGATACACATATTCATAATGTTGTAGCCAAAAGATGCAGAGTTGATAATGATAGTGCAACTTACTTGTGGCACTGCCGTTTGGGTCATATTGGTGTAAAGCACATGAAGAAACTCCATACTGATGGACTTTTGGAATCACTTGATTATGAATCACTTGGTACTTGCGAACCATGCCTCATGGGCAAGATGACTAAAACACCGTTCTCCGGAACAATGGAGCGAGCAACAGACTTGTTGGAAATCATACATACTAATGTATGTGGTCCGATGAATATTGAGGCTCGCGGTGAGTATCATTATTTTCTCACCTTCACAAATGATTTGAGCAGATATGGGTATATTTACTTAATGAAACATAAGTCTGAAACATTTGAAAAGTTCAAAGAATTTCAGAGTGAAGTGGAAAATCATCGTAACAAGAAAATAAAGTTTCTACAATCTGATCATGGAGGAGAATATTTGAGTTACGAGTTTGGTCTACATTTGAAACAATGTGTAATAGTTTCGCAACTCACGCCACCTGGAACACCACTGCGTAATGGTGTGTCCAAACATCGTAATCATACTTTACTAGATATGGTGCGATCTATGATGTCTCTTACTGATTTACCACTATCGTTTTGGGGTTATGCTTTAGAGACGGTTGCATTCGCGTTAAATAGGGCACCATCAAAATCCGTTGAGACGACACCTTATGAACCAAAGTTGTCGTTTCTTAAAGTTTGGGGCTGCGATGCTTATGTGAAAAAGCTTCAACCTGATATGCTCGAACCCAAATTGGAGAAATGTGTCTTCATAGGATACCCAAAGGAGACTGTTGGGTAC
The DNA here is from genome assembly GCF_003073215.2 of Triticum urartu. Classification (NCBI taxonomy): domain Eukaryota; kingdom Viridiplantae; phylum Streptophyta; class Magnoliopsida; order Poales; family Poaceae; genus Triticum; species Triticum urartu. The sequence goes on along the minus strand of NC_053023.1, from coordinate 418,693,710 downwards.
ACCTTCTATCACAGATCCGAAGAAAAGACATTTGTTGCTAAGAATGGATCCTTTCTAGAGAAGGAGTTTCTCTCGAAAGAAGTGAGTGGGAGGAAAGTAGAACTTGAAGAGGTAGTTGTACCTGCTCCCTTATTGGAGAGTAGTTCGTCACAGAAACAGGTTCCTGTGATGCCTACACCAATTAGTGAGGAAGCTAATGATGATGATCATGAAACTTCAAATCAAGTTACTACTGAACCTCGTAGGTCAACCAGAGTAAGATCCGCACCAGGGTGGTACGGTAATCCTATTCTGGAGGTCATGTTACTTGACCATGACGAGCCTACGAACTATGAGGAAGCGATGATGTGCCCAGATTCCGCAAAATGGCTTGAAGCCATGAAATCTGAGATGGGATCCATGTATGAGAACAAAGTGTGGACTTTGGTTGACTTACCCGATGATCGGCAAGCCATCGAGAATAAATGGATCTTCAAGAACAAGACTGACGCTGATGGTAACATTACTGTCTACAAAGCTCGACTTGTTGCGAAAGGTTTTCTACAAGTTCAACGAATTGACTACGATGAGACCTTCTCACCTATAGCGATGCTTAAGTCCGTTCGAATCATGTTAGCACTTGCTGCATTTTATGATTATGAAATTTGGAAAATGGATGTAAAGACTGCATTCCTGAATGGATTTCTGGAAGAAGAGTTGTATATGATGCAACCTGAAGGTTCTATCGATCCAAAGGGTACTAACAAAGTGTGCAAGCTCCAGCGATCCATTTATGGACTGGTGCAAGCCTCTCAGAGTTGGAATAAACGTTTTGATAGTGTGAGCAAAGCATATGGTTTTATGCAGACTTTTGGAGAACCCTGTATTTACAAGAAAGTGAGTGGGAGCTCTGTAGCATTTCTAATATTATATGTGGATGACATATTGTTGATTGGAAATCATATAGAATTTTTGGATAACATAAAAGGATACTTGAATAAGAGTTTTTCAATGAAAGACCTTGGAAGCTGCTTATATATTGGGCATCAAGGTCTATAGAGATAGATCAAGATGCTTAATTGGACATTCACAAAGCACATACCTTGATAAAGTTTTGAAGAAGTTCAAAATGGATCAAGCTAAGAAAGGGTTCTTGTTTGTGTTACAATGTATGAAGTTGAGTAAGACTCAATGCCCGACCACTTCAAAAGATAGAGAGAAAATTGAAAGTGTTCCCTATGCTTCAGCCATAGGCTCTATCATGTATGCAATGTTGTGTACCAGACCTGATGTGTGCCATGCTATTAGTCTAGCTGGGAGGTACCAAAGTAATCCAGGAGTGGATCACTAGACAGCGGTCAAGAACATCCTGAAATACCTGAAAAGGACTAAGGATATGTTTCTCGTTTATGGAGGTGACAAACATCTCATCGTAAATGGTTACATTGATGCAAGCTTTGACACTGATCTGGACGATTCTAAATCGCAAACTAGATACGTGTTTATATTGAACGGTGGAGCTGTCAGTTGGAGCAGTTCTAAACAAAGCGTCGTGGTGGGATCTACGTGTGAAGCGGAGTACATAGCTGCTTCAGAAGAAGCGAATGAAGGAGTCTGGATGAAGGAGTTCATATCCGATCTAGGTGTCATACCTAGTGCATAGGGTCCAATGAAAATATTTTGTGACAATACTGGTGCAATTGCCTTTGCAAAGGAATCCAGATTTCACAAAAGAACCAAACACATCAAGAGACGCTTCAATTCTATCCGTGATCAAGTCCGGGTGGGAGACATAGAGATTTGCAAGATACATACAGATCTGAATGTTGCAGACCCGTTGACTAAGCCTCTCTCATGAGCAAAACATGATCAGCACCAAGGCTCCATGGGTGTTAGAATTATTACTGTGTAATCTAGATTATTGACTCTAGTGCAAGTGGAAGACTGAAGGAAATATGCCCTAGAGGTAATAATGAAGTTATAATTTATTTCCTTATTTCATGATAAATGTTTATTATTCATGCTAGAATTGTATTAACCGGAAACATAATTCATCGCAGCCCCCCTCCTTCCTTCTCTCCACATCCCCCTTCCCCCTTCTCCTTCTTGGAATAGGACAGGGAGGGGCAAACCTACTTGGAGTAGGATTGCCCCCCTTGGGCGTGCCTCTCCCTTGGTCGACCCTCTCCTCCTCCCCCCTTTATATAAGGGGGCAGGGGGGGAACCCCAAAGACACAACAATTGATCTATTGATCTCTTAGCCGTGTGTGGTGCCCCCCTCCACCATAATCCACCTCGGTTATATCGTAGCGGTGCTTAGGCGAAGCCCTACATTGGTAGCCTCATCAATGTCATCACCATGCCGTCGTGCTGACGAAACTCTCCCTCGAGCTCTACTGGATCGTGAGTTCGCGGGACGTCACCGAGCTGAACGTGTGCTAAACGCGGAGGTGCCGTATGTTTCGTACTGAAGATCGGTCGATCATGAAGACGTACGACTACATCAACCGCGCTGTTATAATGCTCCTACTTAAAGGTCTATGAGGGTACGTGGACGACACTCTCCCCTCTCGTTGCTATGCATCACCATGAACTTGCATGTGTGTTGGAAAATTTTGAAATTAGTACGTTCCCCAACACATATCACATCACAACATGCCTTGCAAAAACAAGTTAGACGTCCTCTACTTTGTTGTTGCAAGTTTTATGTGGCTTCTACGGGCTGAGCAAGAACGGTTCTTACCTACGCATTAAAAACCACAACGCGGTATAGTGATTGCTTTTTGATCTTCAGAAAGAACCCTGTTCATCGAATCCAATTCAACTAAAGTTGGAGAAACTAACACCCACCAGCCACCTGTGTGCGAAGCACGTTGGTAGAACCAGTCTCGCGTAAGCGTACGCGTAATGTCGGTCTGGGCCGCTTCATCCAACAATACCGCCGAATCAAGAATCAACTAGTGACGGCAAGCAATATGTATCTACTCATGCCCACAACTCCTTTGTGTTCTACTCCTTCATATAACATCTACGCATAAACCTGGCTCGGATGCCACTGTTGGGTAACGTAGTAATTTCAAAAAAATCCTACGCACACGCAAGATCATAGTGATGCATAGAAACAAGAGGGAAGAGTGTTGTCTACGTACCCTCATAGACCGTAAGTGGAAGCGTTATGATAACGCGATTGATGTAGTCATACGTCTTCACGATTGACCGATCTCAGCACCGAAGGTACGGCAGCTCCGCGATCTACACATGTTCGGCTCGGTGACGTCCCACGAACTCATGATCCAGTAGAGCTTCGAGGGAGAGCTTCGTCAGCACGACGGCGTGATGACGGTAATGATGTTGCTACCGGAACAGGGCTTCGCCTAAGCACCGCTACGTTATGACCGAGGTGGATTATGGTGGAGGGGTGCACCGCACACGGCTTGGAACAATCAACTTGTTTGTTGTAGGGTGCCCCCTTGCCCCCATATATAAAGGAGCAAGGGGGAGGCCGCACGGCCCTAGTGGCGCCCAAGGAGAGGAGGAATCCTCCACCTAGTAGGAGTAGGATTCATCCTTTCCTATTCCTACTAGGAAGGAGGATGGGGGAAGGAAAGAGAGGGAGAGGGAGAGGGAAAGAGGGCCCACGCCCCCTCCCCTAGTCCTATTCGGAGTCCTCTTAGGGGGGCGCGCCACCTCCTGGGCTGCTGCCCTCTCTCTCCCCTAAGGCCCACTAAGGCCCAATACTACCCCGGGGGGTTCCTGTAACCCCTCCGGCACTCTGGTTTTCTTCGAAATCACCCAGAACACTTCCGGTGTCGGAATATAGCCGTCCAATATATTGATCTTTATGTCTCGACCATTTCAAGATTCCTCGTCATGTTCGTGATCATATCCGGGACTCCGAACTACCTTCGGTACATCAAAACACATAAACTCATAATACCGATCGTCACTGAATGTTAAGCGTGCGGACCCAACGGGTCCGAGAACTATGTAGACATGACCGAGACTCATCTCCTGTCAATAACCAATAACGGAACTTGGATGCTCATATTGGTTCCTACATATGCTATAAATATCTTTATGGGTCAAACCGCATAGCAACATACGTTGTTCCCTTTGTCATTGGTACGTTACTTGCCCGAGATTCGATCGTCGGTATCTCAATACCTAGTTCAATCTCTTTACCGGCAAGTCTCTTTACTTGTTCTGTAATGCTACATCCCATAACTTAGTCATTAGCTACATTGCTTGCAAGGCTTATTGTGATGTACATTACCGAGAGGGCCGAGAGATACCTCTCTGACAATCGGAGTGACAAATCCTAATGTTGATACATGCCAACTCAACAAACACCATTAGAGACACCTGTAGAGCACCTTTATAATCACCCAGTTATGTTGTGACGTTTGGTAGCACACAAAGTGTTCCTCCGGTATTCGGGAGTTGCATGATCTCATAGTCATAGGAACATGTATGGTTATGGAGAAAGCAATAGCAACGAACTAAACGATCATCATGGTAAGCTAATGGATGGGTCAAGTCAATCACATCATTCTCTAATGATGTGATCCCGTTTAATCAAATGAAAACTCATGTCTATGGTAAGGAAACATAACCATCATTGATTCAACGAGCTAGGCAAGTAGAGGCAAACTAATGACACTATGTTTGTCTATGTACTCACACATGTACTAAGTTTCCGGTTAATACAATTCCAGCATGAATAATAAACATTTATCATGATATAAGGAAATATAAATAACAACTTTATTATTGCTTCTAGGGCATATTTCCTTCAAGCCTCACACCGCAGCCGAAGCAGTCAACCCTCGTACTCCCCTCAGCGTGGGCATCCACTGTCGCGTCTTCCCCAGCTCCACGCCATTCCCTTCCTAGGCCTCACCGTCGTCCACCGCCTTGGTGCTCTCGGCGCGGCGTGGTCAACATGGTCAACAAAGGACAGCCATCGGAAGAGGACTTTAGGTGGTGAGGCTGACAGCTGGACCCACCAGCTACATCTGCAAACACAAGGAAGTGCCTCCTTATTACTTGCAAAATAAAAATATGTCCTCCCCCTGACAGCTGGGACCCACTAGCCATATCGCAAGGAAGTGCGTCCTTATCCTCCCTGACAGCTGGGACCCACCTGATCGAAGCGTACTTAACGTTCTATGTTTGGTCGCGAACGTGTACGTACATACTGGTCGTTCGGTCTCTCTGCAACAATGAACCGTGGCCGAGCAAGCAGCAGGACATGTAGTAGTAGAGCCCCCGACTTAGTAGTTTAGGCAGTCCAGTCAAAACCATGTACACGTACGTACAGACAGATGCCAAAAAATACGGCCACGTACGTACATACGGGCGGGGTATCGAACACCTACTCGCGCATGCGTACGACCAGGGCTTGTCTACATGGAGAGGCAGCGGACAGCAGCAATGGCGTCCTGTTCATTGGCAGCCAACCGGCCGGGTCGGAACGGAGAAACTGCTCGTGTTCATCGGGAGGCAACGGAACACGTCGTGTTCATCGGGAGCCAACCGGCTTGGACGGAACAACCTAAACGAGGCCTAGCAGAACGGAGGAAACCGCCTTCTGTTCGAGTGCCTACGGTCAAAACGGGGTCCAGTTCATCGGGAGGTGTCTGGCGTACCGCAAAACGGAGGAAACAGACTTTTGTTGGAGCGCCTACGGTCGAAACGGGGTCCTGTTCATCCGGAAGGTGTGGCGTATCGCTAAACGGAGGAAACAGACTTGTGTTGGAGCGGCTACCAACAAAAGGCAGTCCTGTTCATTGGGAGGGGTGTGGCGTATCGCAAAATGGGACTCCACAAGCTACTATTCATCCACCGTCAACTGCCTCTCGCTCCAGCCTCTACGGGGTATCGTTCATCCACTGTTGTCCTCCAGTCTCCACCAGCTACCGTCCATAGAGCCTCCACAGGGTCCTGTTCATCCACCCCTGAGTGACTGGGGTCTGGTGGCCTCCTTGGGGCCCTATTCATGCAGCCTCCTCGAGGTCCTGTTCATCCAGCGACAATGACCTACTACCACGGGGTCCTGTTTATCCAACCCCCACTAGGAACTGTTCGTCCATAGCCAACCAACTGGCTCCACTCACCACGTCTTGAGCCATTCTACGTATCGCGTGCACGGTAGCAACGGTCACTGCTCATCGAGAGGGAACTGTCGGATTTCGGGCTCCGCAGACCCTTGAGAGGTTTGAACTCTGGGGTGCGTGCGAAGAACTCAATCTCCCCAGTCTGCCTACTCACTAATCTCTCGGTCTAGCTCGATGAATAGGAAGGAAACGAGACACAACAGTTTACCCAGGTTCGGGCCATCTTGCGGTGTTAAACCCTACTCCTGCTGTGTGGTGGATTGGCCTCGAGGGGCTGAGGATGAACTAGTACAGTGGGAGAACAACCTTAGGAGGGTGTATTCTCGAGCCGGCGGGGAAGAGGATGATCTCTTTTGTTCGGATCCAAATCTGGCTCTATGGTGGTGGCTAGGCCCTATTTAGAGTGGCCTTGGTCCTCTTCCCAAAATGAAGGCGGGAAGGGTTCCCACAATGGCCAAATTCGAAGGGAGACAACTAGTACATGCTATCCTAACAAAAGTAGTCTCCGCATGCAAAAGCCTCTGGTCATGACTCTACGGTGGGCTCGGTGATGACCTTCGTCCTGCCGTCCTAGCGGTCTTGGTCTTGTTGCACAATAATGGAAACCTTTGGCTGATTCCTTGGGACTCCGCGCCTGCGCTTGCCTCCATAGCACCAAAGAGGAAACTGGTACACAGCGCCCACTTGCGCCCGCCTGGATTTGGTCGTCATGGCTCACGTCATCCCAACCTCATGAGGTGGAGCCTGCATAGAAATATCCGCTCCTCGGGAGCCAGCCTGAGGAGGCCGCTCCTCATGGATGTCTTGGTGTCGTCCGCCTCGCGTGGCTCAGCCCCTCGCGAGGGTCTTGAGTTGTTGGTGCTGAAGGTGGTCCGTACCAGGCCATCGATGAAGCCACACCGTGGGCCGCAGGCAGACAAGTCTGGGTATCCCCGTTCCTAGAATGCCGACAGGAACCCAACACCGGCTGGCTACGTCTCGCATGGTAGCTCGGTCGGCTTTAGTAAGCAGCAGCAGCGAAGGAATCGCTCGGGTTCTGTCAGTAGTGAATGAATCTCCCAGGTTCAGTTAACAGCCAAGGGATTGATCACTCGGGTTCAATAACATAGCTAGCGCAATCGCTCAGGTTCAGTTAGCCAACGCCTTGCACACACACGCATACACGAGAGAAAGGCGCAAACCACAGTGCATTGCTCGGCTCCAACAACCCAACGTAATTGGGAACTACCCGATATTTTCCTCGCCCTCGCTTCTAACATGATTTTTCTTTCATGGACGGTCCAAAGAGTATCGTGAAGGTGCGTCTCCAGCCCACCCAGGATGAAAAGCTCATTTTCTATCATGATTTTTGGTCATAGAAGTAGGAGCCCACCACATCTTTGATGATACGTGTTTTTGTCACAACTATCATCAAAGAAGTATCATATGACAGAAAAACTTTTCATTCAGGCCAAAATGTCACAGACGTGTCTTTTTTTGTAGTGAGAATCACAACATACATGTCATCAAAATATCAAACGAATACCAAATCCACATGATTACTTATGACAAGACTTCTCCCATGTCCTCAAGAACAAAAGTAACTACTCACAAAACATATTCATGCTCAAGATCAGAGAGCTATGAAATTGCATAATATATCTGAACATATAATCCTCCACCAGATAATCCGGTTAGCATCAACTACAATATGCAATCAACACTACTAGTCACCCGCAGGTACCAATCTGAGATTTTGATACAAATATTGAACACTACTAGGGTTTGGAGATGAGATGGTGATGTTGAAGATGTTAATGGAGATTGGCCCTCCCACGATGAGAGGGTTGTTGGTGATGACAATGGCTTCGATTTCCCCTTCCCTGAGGGAAGTATCCCCGGCGGAATCGCTTCGCCGAAGAGGAAAAGTGCTCCTGCCCCGATTCCACCTCGAGATTGAGGCGCTCTATCTCGAAAGCCCACTCCTCATTGCTTCTAGGTCAAATGAGCGTATACACAAGAAGATGGGCATCGGATGCTGGCTTGGGGCCCACTACCCACCAGGGCACGACAGTGGGGTAGGCGCACCCTATTTCCTAGTGGGCACCTTGGTAGCCCCCTCTAGTATTTCTTTTCTCCTATATTCCAAATTAAATCTCCGTAAAATTTCAGCTCACTTGCAGATGTGCAGAATAGGTATCTCTGACATTGCTTTTTCAAGTCCAGAATTCCAGCTCCAGGTAATCTCCCTCTTGGTGTAAAATGTGCATATTATGAGAGAAAAGGGCATTAGGATTACTCCACAAAGTGTTATATTGAATAAAACACCATAAATAACAGTAGGAAAACATGATGCGAAATGGACGTCTCAATTCCCCCAAGTTTAAACTTTGCTTGTCCTCAAGCGAAAGCCGATATCGAAAATCATGTCCCCATGTTTAGAGAGAGAGAGAGGTGCCGATAAAAAAATACGGACATAGTAGCATCATGATCATTATTAAAACAACAATATGTATTATCATAAAACTTCTCATGAGCAAGTAGTAATTCATCACAACATCGAAGTATAAAGCATAAACTTTCTTGAAAACTAACAAACTATGTTCTTTGTCAACAATGCAATTGCAATTCATCGTATTTTCAGGAAGGGTCTCATGTCGGAGCTTTTTAGCAAGTCCACATGCTCAACCATCAATTAGTCTTCTATGATAGATAACACTCACAACATATGTATGCAGCAAAAAGTTTCAGCTGGACACATAGAAAGATAGGGGCTTATAGTTTCGCCTCCCAACTTATTCACCTCAAGGGTGATGTCTATAATAATAACTCATGATCACTCATATCCAACTAGATATATGTGGCTAGATCTTTCCCCACCACATGATGCTTGATAAAGAAAATATAATAAAAAGGAATAGAGGAGAATACTTTTGACTCTTACATAAAAAGTAAATACATTAAATTAAAAGATAGGCCCTTCGCAGAGGGAAGTAGAGGTTGTCATGCGCTTTTTGGTTTTGAATGCACAATCTTTTAGTGCTAAAGAATGTACATTATATTGCCCCTTATGATAGCAACATTTATTATGCAGTCCATCATTTTTATTACTTTCTCATCACAAGTTTGTATAACGCTTATTTTCCCATACAATAAAACATCAAACATATTTAGCAGCCATTTTTATTGTGTTATGCACCAATGAAAACTTACTTGAAGGATCTTATTCAATCCATAGGTAGGTATAGTGGACTCTCATAACATGAAATTGGGTTTAATGTTTTTGGATGCACAAGTAGTATCTCTGCTTGGTGCGGATTTTTGGCTAGCAAAGATACTAGGCAAGCACCACAAGTTGGAGGATCTATGACAATATAACTTCTATGTGAATATGAACAAACATAAATCATTACGTTGTCTTCCTTGTCCAACGTTAACAATTTGATATAAAATAGTTAGTGGGAGCTCACAATCATAAAAGATGTCCAAGATAGTATATTTGCATGTGAATCTTCTCTTCCCTTATTAATTCTTTCATGAATTGCCTCACTGACCAATGCTATGCTTGTAAACTTTCAATAAATTTTACCATTTATACTTTTCCTTATGTAATGTCATTACTTCCCATATGATTATCATATGTTCTTTTTAATTATTTTTCTTATTTTGATTGAAAGTAAAGAAGCAAAAAACTCAAAATAATCTTTATAACTCTAACTGAATTACATAGATAGATAGATCATGAAAACTAGCACTCGATAATGGATCATACTAAACTTGTATTCAAATAAATCATGAAATAACTAAGGATCGAACTTAGATAGGTAAAGATAATGAAATTGATGGTGATACGGTACCGGGGCATCTCCCCCAAGCTTGGCGAAAGCCAAGGGGAGTGGCCATACCCGTGTACTCAAATCTCCTTCTTTGATGATGGTGGTTGTGATGAAGTAGTGATTTCGCAATTCATCCTCAACAGGTACTCCAATCTATGATTCATGCTCCAAAGGGTGATGTTTTGCTCTTCCAAGAAAATAACTTCACAAGTAAGATATGTATTCTGAACACAAACCATTTCAATGGCCCTTAAGGCTTCCATTTTAGTGGGGGTGAGATGATTATAGTAGGGTTGAAGGATATCTTCCTCTTTCTCAATTTCCTCCGTGAGCATGGCTTTCTCTCCTTCTTAAGCTTGACTCCCTACAACTTCCTTAGCCTTTCCCTCCTTGGTGGCTTCTTTTGCTTCCTCTCTCCTTAGTTCCATCTTCAGTAGCCAAGCATCCTCTTGTATGTTGTTGCAGGAGGGAGACGACATGATGCCTAGCTTAATAGTTCTGACAAAAAAAGCACGAAACAAGAACATAGGATTTTTCCGTGATGCGGTGGTCAAATCGTCTGGGGGTATATATAAAGAATTTTTATCTTGCAAAACAAGTATGCCATAGGAAAATGGAGTCGGGAAGGTTCATGAGGGGCCACTACCCACCCGGGCGCGCTAGGAGGGGCAGGCACGCCCTGGTGCCTAGTGGGAACCTCGATTGCCTTCTCGGGTGTTTCTTAATTTTTTATTTTTTCTAATATTCCAAAACTATCAAAAAATATTTTTCCAGAATTTTTGAAGTCGGTTTACTTATCGTATCACGTACCTCTTCCTTTTCAGGGTTCTGGAGTGTTCTGGAAGGTCTCTTTTATGTATTCCTCCGGTGTCATGGTTTGAATAATGTTAGTTTCAACATTAATAGGTCTTCATGAAATATAGTGCTTAATTCTTTGTCCATTGACCACCTTTGGATTAGTGCCTTCGGCATTATTGATCTTAATAGCTCCAGAGCAAGAAACTTCTTTAATGATATATGGTCCTTCCCACTTGGAAAGAAGTTTTCCTGCAAAAAATCTAAAACAAGAATTGTACAATAGAACATACTCACCCACTTTTAACGCCCGTCTTTGGATTCTTTTATCATGCCATCTTTTAAATTTTTCTTTGAACAATTTGGCATTTTCATAGGCTTGGGTTCTCCATTCATCTAATGAGCTAATATAAAATAACCTCATTTCACTGGCAAGTTTAAAATCACAGTTGAGTTCTTTAATTGCCCAATATGACTTATGTTCTAACTCAAGACACAAATGACAAGCTTATTCATATACCATTTTATATGGAGACATACCCATAGGATTTTCATAAGCAATTCTCTAAGCCCATAGTGCATCATCGAATTTCTTAGACCAATTTTTCCTAGATCTATTGACAATCTTTTGCTATATTAATTTTATTTCTCTATTGCCAAGTTCAACTTGTCCACTAGATTGAGGGTGATAAGGAGATGCAATTCTATGGTTAACATAATATTTTGCAAGCAATTTGTGGAAAGCACCATGAATAAAATTTGAACCACCATCGGTCGTTAAATATCTAGGGACCCAAACCTCGGGAAACTAATTTCTTTAAGCATTTTAATGGAGGTTTTATGATCAGCACTACTAGTTGGAATAGCTTCTACCCACCTAGTGATATAATCAACATCAACCGAAATATGTGTATACCCATTAGAGGATGGAAAAGGTCACATATAATCAAAGCCCTGAACATCAAATGTTTCAATAACTAGTGAATAATTCATAGGAATTTCCTGATGTCTACTAATATTACCAATTCTTTGACGTTCATCACAAGATGTAACAAACTTATGAGCATCCTTGAAAAGGGTAGGCCAATAAAAACCAGATTGTAATACCTTGTGTGCAGTTCTATCTCCCGCATGATGACCTCTGTCGGTGTCAAAACCGGCGGATCTTTGGTAGGGGGTCCCGAACTATGCGTCTAAGGCGGATGGTAACAGGAGGCAGGGACACGATGTTTTACCCAAGTTCGGGCCCTCTTGATGGAGGTAATACCCTACGACCTGCTTGATTGTTCTTGATAATATGAGTAGTACAAGAGTTGATCTACCACGAGATCGAAGAGGCTAAACCCTAGAAGCTAGCCTATGGTATGATTGTTGTTGTTAGTCCCACGGACTAAACCCTCCAGTTTATATAGACACCGGAGGGGGCTAGGGTTACACAGAGTCGGTTACAAGGAAGGAGATCTATATATCCGTATTGCCAAGCTTGCCATCCACGCCAGGGAGAGTCCCATCCGGACACGTGACGAAGTCTTCAATCTTGTATCTTCATAGTCCAATAGTCCGGCCAAAGGATACAATCCGGCTATCCGGATACCCCCTAATCCAGGACTCCCTCACCCTCCATAAGCTTTGAAGTGACATTTCCGTAGGATTTGTTCCTACTCATGCTTTGGTATACAACATCTAATAATACCATCTACTCCTTATTTATAAAGATGTGGGTCATCCCAAAAGTAATGTCTCAAATCAAAGAATAATTTGCTCTTTTGTTGGTATGTGAAACTAGGTGGTATAAATTTAGCAACAATATAATTAGCATAGTCTGCATACCAAGGAGTATTATGAGAAGCAATTGTGACAACTAGTTGTTCATCGGTGAAGCTATCATCAATAGGTAGTGGGTCATAAAGAATATTTTCTAACCTAGACCAGTTGGCAGCTACGGGATTCTCACCTCCCTTCCTATCAATAATATGCAAATCAAATTCTTGAAGCAAAAAAACCCACCTAATAAGACTAGATTTAGCATCTTTGTTTTCCATAAGGTACTTAATAGTAGCAGATTGGTGTGGAAAATTTATTTAGAAGCAACAATGTGGGATCTGAATTTGTCACAAGCAAATAAAACTGCTAAAAGTTCTTTCTCAGTAGTAGCATAATTTATTTGACTATTGTCTAGAGTCTTACTAGCATAGTGGATAACATTTAATTTCTTATCAACTCTTTGTCCTAGAACAACACCAATGGAATAATCACTAGCATCATCCATAATTTCAAAAGGTAATTAAGTTCCAAGAAGGTGGTTGAACGATAGGTGTAGACGTCAAGGCTTTCTTAAGTGTTTCAAAGGCATTTACACAATCATCATAAAAAACAAATTGAACATACTTTTGCAAGAGATTATTAAGAGGCCTAGAAATTTTAGAGAAGTCTTTAATAAATCTCCTATAGAAACCAGCATGACTGAGGGAGTCCTGGATTAGGGGGTATCCGGACAGCTGGATTATATCCTTTGGCCGGACTGTTTGACTATGAAGATACAAGATTGAAGACTTCGTCCCGTGTCCGGATGGGACTCTCCTTGGCGTGGAAGGAAAGCTTGGCAATACGGATATGTAGATCTCCTTCCTTGTAACTGACTCTGTGTAACCCTAGCCCCCTCCAGTGTCTATATAAACCGGAGGGTTTTAGTCCGTAGGACAACATACAATCATACGATAGGCTAGCTTCTAGGGTTTAGCCTCTCTGATCTCGTGGTAGATCAACTCTTGTACTACTCATATTATCAAGAATAATCAAGCAGGACGTAGGGTTTTACCTCCATCAAGAGGGCCCGAACCTGGGTAAAACATCGTGTCCCCTGCCTCCTGTTACCATCCGCCTTAGACGCACAGTTCGGGACCCCCTACCCGAGATCTGCTGGTTTTGACACCGACATTGGTGCTTTCATTGAGAGTACCTCTGTGTCATCACCATAAGGCTTGATGGCTCCTTCGATCATCGATAGCGATGCAGTCCATGGTGAGACTTTTCTCCCCGGACAGATCTTTGTATTCGGCGGCTTCGCACTACGGGCCAACTCACTTGGCCATCTGGAGCAGATTGAGAGTTACGCCCCTGGCCACCAGGTTAGGTTTGGAAGCATAAACTACATAGCCGATATCCGTGGAGACTTGATCTTCGACGGATTCGATCCCCTGCCAAGTGCGCCGCACGGTCACGATGAGCATGATTTAGCTCTACCATTGGACAGTGTTCAGGAGACCGCACCGGCAACCGCTCCGGCCCTCAGTTCGGAGCCAATTGCGCCATCCATGGACGGGTGGATAGACCCCACCATGGAGGCCGTATTCTCAGTGTCGATCGAGCCGAGTATCGACCTTACCCTTCACGGGAGCCGTGACGCCGAACTGTCGGATTCTTTCCTGGCTACGGACTCCGAACCGCCTGGGCCTGTGCCTATCGAATCCGACTGGCTGCCGATCATGGAGTTCACCTCCGCGGATATCTTTCAGCACTCGCCCTTCGGCGTCATACTGAACTCATTAAGGTCTCTCTCCCTGTCAGGAGAGTCCTGGCCGAACTATGTTTGGCAGGTTTGGGATGCGGATGACGAGGAAATTCGCCGCCCACCCACCACCCACTTAGTAGCCGTTGTCGATAATTTGACCGACATGCTCGACTTCGACTCCAAAGACATCGACGGTATGGACGATGATGTGGGAGACAAAGAGGAACCACTGCCCACATGGCACTGGACAACCACCCCATCATACGATATATACATGGTGGACACACCCAAAGAAGGCAATGGTGACGAGATAGCGGAGGATGACCCCTCCAAGAAGCAACCCAAATGTCGACGTCAGCGGCGCCACTCTAAGTATCGCCAAAGCAAAAGCGATGACACCGGCATAGGAGATAATAGCACTCCGGACAGTGCCGAAGACGACAACAATCCCCTCCAGCAAGATTTAGAGCAGGAGGATGGAGAAGCCAGCCCTCCCGAGAGAGCGGCAGATGGAGAGGCAGAGGATGATAATTACGTGCCTCCCTCCGAAGACGAGGAAAGCCTCGACGATGACGAATTTGTCATGCCGGAGGATCCCGCCGAGCAAGAGCGCTTCAAGCGCCGGCTTATAGCCACATCAAATAGCCTTAAGAAAAAGCAGCAGCAGCTTCAAGCTAACCAAGATTTGCTAGCTGACAGATGGACCGAAGTCCTTGCGGTCGAGGAATATGAACTCGAACACCCCTCCAAGAGTTACCCAAAGCGCAGGTTGCTACCCCGACTGGAGGAGGAAGCATTAAAACCTACATCTCCAGCATATGACGCGGCTGATCGGCCACCTCGTGGCTGCGACAGAGAGGCATTCCAGCCAAAAACTTAGCCCGCACCCCGACACCACTCAAATAAAAATGACAAGGCACGGGGAAACACGCTAGACCTGCGAGACGTATTGGAGGCCAAAGCAAAACACGCAAGATCGATCTACGGATCACGAGGGCGTGCCACCACACGAGACGATAACCGTCACGCCGGATACAGTAAAAGTAAATCCGGCCGGGCTGAACAGAACGGACAAGACTCATTCGAGCTGCGTCACAACATAGCCCACTACAGAGGCGCCGCACACCCCATATGCTTCACAGACGAAGTAATGGATCACCAAATCCCAGAGGGTTTCAAACCCGTAAATATCGAATCATACGATGGCACAACAGATCCTGCGGTATGGATCGAGGACTTCCTCCTGCACATCCACATGGGCCGCGGTGACGATCTACACGCCATCAAATACCTCCCACTCAAGCTCAAAGGACCAGCTCGGCATTGGCTCAACAGCCTGCCAGCAGAATCAATCGGCTGTTGGGGAGATCTAGAAGCCGCATTCCTCGACAACTTCCAGGGCACTTATGTGCGACCACCAGATGCCAATGACTTGAGCCACATAATTCAGCAGCCAGAGGAATCGGCCAGGAAATTCTGGACACGGTTCCTGACAAAGAAAAATCAAATCGTCGACTGTCTGGATGCAGAGGCCCTAGCAGCTTTTAAGCACAACATCCGCGACGAGTGGCTCGCCCGGCACCTTGGCCAAGAAAAGCCAAAATCTATGGCAGCCCTCACGACGCTCATGACCTGCTTTTGCATGGGAGAAGACAGTTGGCTGGCTCGCAGCAATAACATATCAAAGAACCATGGTACTTCGGATACCAAGGATGGCAACGGTAGGTCACGTCGCAACAAACACAAGCGCCGCATCAACAACGACAATATCGAGGATACGGCAGTCAATGCCGGATTCAGAGGCTCTAAACCCGTCAGCAGAAAAAGCAATTAAAAAGAAGCACTCCGGGGCCCGTCCAGTTTGGACCATATACTCGATCGCTCGTGCCAAATACATGGCACCCCCGACAAGCCAGCCAACAACACCAACAGGGAATGTTGGGTGTTCAAGCAGGCCAGCAAGTTAAACGCCAAAAACAAAGATAAGGGGTCACATAGCGATGACGAGGAGGAGCCCCGGCAGCCGAACACCGAAGGAGGGTTCCCCCCACAAGTGCGGACGGTGAACATGATATACGCAACCACATCCCCAAGAGGGAGCGGAAGCGTGCGTTAAGGGATGTATATGCGTTGGAGCCAGTCGCCCCAAAGTTCAACCCATGGTCCTCCTATCTGATCACCTTTGATCGCAGGGACCATCCCACTAGTATCCGTCATGGAGGATTCGCCGCACTAGTCCTAGACCCAATCATCGACAGATTTCACCTCACTCGAGTCCTCATGGACGGCAGTAGCAGCCTGAACCTGCTTTATCAGGACACAGTGCGCAAAATGGGTATAGACCCCTCAAGGATCAAACCCATAAAAAGGACCTTCAAAGGCGTCATACCAGGTGTAGGGGCCCATTGCACAGGCTCAGTCACACTGGAAGTGGTCTTCGGATCCCCGGATAACTTCCGAAGCAAGGAGTTAATCTTCGATATAGTACCGTTGCGCAGTGGCTATCATGCACTGCTCAGGCGAACCGCATTTGCGAGATTCAACGCGGTACTGCACTATGCATATCTCAAGCTCAAGATGGCAGGACCTCGGGGGGGGGGGGGGGGTCATCACAGTCAATGGAAACACATAGCACTCTCTCCGCATGGAGGAGCACACCGCGGCCCTCGCAGCAGAAGCGCAAAGCAGCCTCTTAAGGTAATCCACCAGTTCGGCGATTGATGACCCGGACACCTTCAAGCGCGCCCGGAGTAATCGGCAACAAGACCGCCTGGCATGTTCCGAGCTCGCATAGCAATGCGGCCCCCACCCTAGTCCTAGCCAAACGGCGAAATCCATGCCACGCGTACATAATTACGCATTGAAAATACCATGGGCACAGGTGTGGAGGGGGCACGACTACGGCACGCCTCAAGACGCGGCTCAAGCACACTAGGGGCTTCCCGCTTTGTTATTTTTCTCTCTTTAAGGACTTTAATCTCTGGAAACCTTGTCCGGCAGTACGATTGCCGGACACATGATGCAACAACCAAGGAGGCAGAAAGCCACGTCGCACCACGGAACTCCCAGATGGTCTCCGATAACGAGTGAAATACTTGCTTTAAATACCATTCCTCAGCTTGCCATTGGAGGGGACATGTCAAATAGTCCTACTTTTTGCTTATCGCACTACTTGTATCATTCTGCTTCGACGCACCTTTTTGAATAAACAATGCATAGCACTAGACTATTACCGCATTCTCTATTCCTTTTTATATATGTTCCTTCATGACATCCAGCACCCGTACACTCTGGTACGGCCCATACGCCAGGGGCTTAAGCGTACCCCATAATACAGCGTGAGAAGTCCAAACACTTTCGACAGTGCGGCACCCCGAACTTATAGCATTATATGCATCAGCTCTGAATCATGTCTTGGGTCAATAGTTGGGTTTGCCTGGCTCCCATGTTTTGGTACCTTACGTTCCGCTATATCGGCTAAGGTAGCACTGGGAGAACTACTGCGATTGTGCCCCGGTTCATCTGGGCTAAGCACCTCAGTAGAGAAAGCTAAAACTGACTTTCATGATAAGGCGAGCTGGTCGCTGTTCGAGAGGTCTCGAGTCCCTAAAGACTTATGTATCTTAGAGCGAGGAGTCGGCTTTTTCCAGCGTAAGGCGTGTATAGCGCCCCGAATTTGGCCTTCCGAATACTAGGGGCTTCGCCAAAATTTAAAATTGTAGACTTCTATGGCTAAGTGAGAGTGATAAAGCATTATAGTCCGATTGCCTTGTTCGTTGAGCTGAGCACCTCCCTTGAAGGACCCAACAATGGGAAAAAGAGTGCTCAGATTTACCCCGAACACCCCAGCACTCGTGGCATGGGGGCAGAAGCCGATGACTGGCCATCTCTTAGATTTGATAAATAGCCGCACATAAGGTAATATTTTAAATTCAAACAAGCGTTGCATAGCGCATATGAACAAGTTTTCATAATAAAGGATCATACGAGCGAGTTCATTCAAATATTACATCCCTCGCACACTCGTGCGCCACAAGACGGGCACCCTTTAGGACACCCTCATAATACATTTCGGGGTGGCGATGCTCCTTGCCCTGCGGCGGCCCCTCCTTCACCAGCTTCTCGGCGTCCATCTTGGCCCAGTGCACCTTTGCACGGGCAAAAGCCCGGCGGGTACCTTCGGTACAGACGGACCGCTTGATGACTTCCAGCCGTAGGCAGGCATCCACAAGCCACCTCACCAGGCCAAAGTAGCTGTAGGGAAGGGAGTCGCCAGGCCACATCCAGACTATAAGACCCTTCATGGCCTGTTCGGCCGCCTTGTGCAGCTCGACCAGTTGCTTCAGCTGGTCGCTCATAGGCATCGGTTGTTCGGTCCCAGTATACTGAGACTAGAACAACTTCTCCATTGAGCTTCCCTCCTCGGCCTGGTAATACTTCGCGGCATCCGACATGCTGCGGGGCAAATCCGTGAATGCTCGTGGAAAGCTCCGGACTCGGGTAAGTAACAAGTAATTTACTTTCACATGCTTGCTTTGCATATTGAATGCCTTACCCACCGCTATCTTCCTCATCGCCTCAATTTCCTGGAGGGCCTTTTGGGCGTGAACCTTGGCATGCTTTGTGCTCTCGAGGGCCATGGCAAGCTAGGACTCTTGCGTCTTCGAGTCAAGCTCCAAAGTCTCGTGTTTCTTCACGAGAGCCTGGAGCTCTTGCTGCACCTCGCCCACCCGTGCCTCTTCTTTCTCCTGCTCGGTGTGCTCCTTGGCCGCTTTGTTTTCGGCCTCGGACAACGCTTGCTTCAGGGTCGCCACTTTGGTCGTGGCCCCTAGCACATTCATGATGATCCTGTCATTTCGCAACCGCGCTTTCTTTTTTATATAGACAAGGTATTACTTACCTTTGTTCTCCTCGAGCTGCCTCTTGGCAAGGCCGCCCTCTTTCTTGGACCGCTCGAGGTCCTGCTTCAGTGCGGCGACCTCCATAGTCAGTGCGGCAGAGGTCAGCAGCGAAGCCTGAATACGCATATAGACATACTTATATTAGACTCCTGCAGATATTATTTGATCCTCTATTCGGCTTTTCTTTGTGAACACCAAACAGAGCATCAGGGGCTACTATCTATGCGGTAATATTTTCCTATATTTCAAATACTTACCTCAAAGCCTGTTAGAAGGCTGGCACAGGCTTCAGTCAGTCCGCTCTTGGCGGACTGAACCTTCTT
The DNA here is from genome assembly GCF_003073215.2 of Triticum urartu. NCBI lineage: Eukaryota > Viridiplantae > Streptophyta > Magnoliopsida > Poales > Poaceae > Triticum > Triticum urartu. The sequence goes on along the minus strand of NC_053023.1, from coordinate 418,674,270 downwards.
TATCACCGCACTCATAATAGTGCGGTGCTCTTCGTCGATGGAAGCGCCGCGAAGCGCTCCCAGCAGGTTGTCCGGTGCCTCTGGATGGACAGAGGTCACCGGCATGGGCGGCTTGCCCCTCTTGGAAGGGGGCCGCCTGCCAGAGTCCGGAACAACTGGAGGTTCCAGCGCGGCGTTCGGCTAGGGGCCGAACTTGGAGCCCTTGGGAGTCTTGCTCCCTTCGCGCCTGGAGTCCGGAAGGTCGCCTTGAGGCGCCTCCGGGACTGTCACCACCCGGCTCGGTGCCCCTTGAGACAGTACCTCGACATCGTCCGTAGGGCGAGGAGAGGAGGCGGTTGGAAGTGTATCACTATCCATATCCGACGAGTCTAAGGAATCGTTTCATGAGGATACGCCGATACGGGCTCGGGGCGGACTGCATGATCATATTCGACATTAGGAGAAGCAGTGCACTAAAAGTATGCTATGAGTTACTCTGGTATCCGAATACTTACGACTTCGCTAGGGGCTTGGCCCTAAGTAACCACTCGTCTTTGCCGTCGGCGGCGGTGGTGGAATAGTCCAGAAGGAGAGTCCTTCCCTTCTGGGACCCTTCGGCCTCCCCGGTTGGGGCGGCCTTCATTTTCTTGTCTCCCCCGGCTGGAGGGGGAGAGTCTTCATCTTCCTCCTCCTCGTTTTCACGGGAGGAGTGCCTCTCAGAGTTATCGGACGATGAGTCCGATACCACCTGGCACCAGGAACTCTTTCCGGTTCCCGTGGCCTTCTTCTTGGTCTTCTCCGGCACCTCATAAGGAGCCGGAGTCCGCATCTTCGTCCGGATAGTTAATTAGTTCCGATGTCTCCACTCAGTCCTGTCAAAGGCATGGGAGCTCAAACCCCGCACATGGTTAAGCTATGGGAAAGAAATACCCTATGCACAGAGCTTACCGGATTCGCAGGGCGCTTCGCGCTTAGTCCGCGATCCTCGGTAAGAGAAGGGGGGGACCTCGGCGCCCTTGAAAAGCACCTTCCAGACGTCCTTATGCGTCGTGTCGAAGAGCTCGTGTAGAGTCTGGTGCTGGGCCGGGTCGAACTCCCATAAGTTGAAAGCCCGTTGTTGACACGGGAGGATCCGGCGAAAGAGCATGAACTGGACTATGTTGACAAGCTTAAGTTTCTTGCTTATCATGTTCCGGATACACTTCTGGAGTCCGTCCAGCTCCACCGATGAGCCCCAGTACAGGCCCTTCTCCTTCTAGGAAGTGAGCCACGTGGGGATTCCGGATCAAAACTCGGGGGCCGCCACCAAGTTGGTGTCGCGCGGCTCGGTGACGTAGAACCACCCCGATTGCCACCCCTTTATGGTCTCCACGAAGGAGCCCTCGAGCCATGTAACATTGGGCACTTTTCCCACCATGGATCCACCGCATTCCGCTTGTTGGATGCCTACTACCTTCGGCTTGATATTGAAGGTCTTCAGCCATAGGACGAAGTGGGGCCGGATGCGGAGGAAAGCCTCGCACACGACGATGAACACCGAGATGTTGAGGATGAAATTCGGGGCCAGGTCATGAAAGTCCAGCCCATAATAGAACATAAGGCCGCGGTTAAATGGATGGAGGGGAAACCCCAATCCGTGGACAAAGTGGGGGAGGAAAACCACCATTTCGTGAGGTTCCGGGGTAGGGACGATCTGCTCCACGGCTGGCAGCCGGTGCATGATATTCGCGGCTAAGTATCCGGCCCCACGTAGTTTTTTAATGTGTCCCTCCATGACGGAGGAGACCATCCACTTGCCTCCCGCTCCGGACATGTTTGGAGAGAGTTGAGGAGAAGGATGTGGACTTGGGCGCTGGAGCTCAAGTGTGCGAGAATGGATGAGCAAGGAGGAAGAAGGCGTGGGTCGAAAAAGGTGAAACCTTGTCCCTTTATAAGGGCGGACAAAACTATGCGCCCCCACTAGCCTGGTAAAACTCGCTTATCCCCCAAGCGCCGTAATTGATGGCGCGGTTGGGTTACCCACGTCCGTATTGATGGGAATATCGTAATAAGGGGACACGATCTCTGCTTCGACAAGACGTGCCAAGGAAACCGCCTCACGAAACATGCTGAGATAGGTTATGAAAAACGATTCGAACAAAGACCTAGCTGTGGTGTGATGTCACACTACGGGGTACGTCAGCAGATTAGATTTGTGTAAATATTATTCCCTCTACGGTGGTATGTGGAACTTATTTTGCAGAGCCGGACACGATCCTCGTGTTCAAAATCTTCTATGAAGTATTCGGAGGAGGAACCCGCCTGGCAATGTCGAAGACAATCTACGCGCCGGACTCATCGTCATTGAAGCCTGGTTCAGGGGCTACTGAGGGAGTCCTGGATTCGGGGGTATCCGGACAGCCGGATTATATCCTTTGGCCGAACTGTTGGACTATGAAGATACAAGATTGAAGACTTCGTCCCGTGTCCAGATGGGACTCTCCTTGGCATGGAAGGCAAGCTTGGCAATACGGATATGTAGATCTCCTTCCTTGTAACTGACTCTGCGTAACCCTAGCCCCCCTCAGGTGTCTATATAAACCGTAGGGTTTTAGTTCGTAGGACAACATACAATCATACCATAGGCTAGCTTCTAGGGTTTAGCCTCTCTGATCTCGTGGTAGATCAACTCTTGTACTACTCATATTATCAAGAATAATCGAGCAGGACGTAGGGTTTTACCTCCATCAAGAGGGCCCGAACCTAGGTAAAACATTGTGTCCCCTACCTCTTGTTAACATCCGCCTTAGACGCACAGTTCGGGACCCCCTACCCGAGATCCGCCGGTTTTGACACCGACAATGACCAAGGAAACTTCTTATACCTTTATTACCTTGGGGACATGGCATTTACTCAATTGCACCAACCTTAGCTTTATCGACCTCAATAACTCGTTCGGAAATTTTATGCCCCAAGACAATACCTCCATTCACCATAACATGACACTTCTCCCAATTCAAAAAAAGATTAGTTTGTTCACATCTCTACAAAACTCGATCAAGGTTGCTTAAGCAACCAGCAAAAGAAGTTCTGTAAACAGAAAAATCATCCATGAAAGCCTCAACAATCTTTTCACAAAAGTCAGAGAATATAGCAGTCATACATACTTCAAAGGTAGTGATACATCCATTTTGCATCATGTTTTTATATCGATAATTATCGCATGATGGGCTGTTATTACACATTATGTCACAATACTTATGTCTATTCTCTCCTATTTTAAAAGGTTTACATGAAGAGGGGGAATGCCGACAGCTAGAATTCTGGGCTGACAAAGGAGAAAATATGAGAGACCTATTCTGCACATCTCCACAAGTCCTGAAACTACGAGATGTAACCTATATCACACTCCCAAGTCAAACGTGTCTTATGATAAGTGATTGTTGTAGGTTACACAACAGTAGTACTTTGATGTAAGAACATGGTGTGATAGACAGATATTGTTCTAGAAACAGGAACACGTGTCTTATTCACAAGTATAATGTGTAAAGTAAGTAGATGGAATTCAACAAAATTAGAAGCAATACAAGCTGGACATCATACATAACATGCAACCACATATAATAGTGCCAAGTTAGAGGGAGCACCTGTGATGGTGCACTAGGGGAGACGTGCTCATCATCAACACAACTACGTTGAGTGTCTATGCATGTGTTGTCTAGGAAATCATCTTGGGGGATGGAGGAGTAGAATCTGTAGAGGCCCTCGGTTTGGAAGGAGAACATTTATCTGCTGCCTTGCTAACTTCCTTCCACTTTATTGATTTTGAATTGTCAAGTAAAACCGACAAGAAAAAGCAATAAAATTCACTCTTCAGAACTCATTCGTGCATGATACTGACAATCACTACTTTGATGTAAGGCAAACACATGATACCAGGATGGAATAATACGAAAAATAGGATGGCATGGCATATTCACAACTGTTTGTGTAAACTAAGCATATATAATCCATTTCAACAAACAAGAAGGAATGCAAGCTAGACACCACATGAAAGATGCATCCAATATGACTCTGCCAAGTTAAAAGCGTCCCATCATAAATGGCATTTCAACAAATTAGAAGAAGCGCATGCTATAAATCATATGAAAGATGCAACTAATATCACACTGCATATACTAAAGGTGTCTCGTCATATTGATTGATGCAGGATACAAAAAAAACAATAGTTTTATGTAAGGACATGCTTAATAGACAGATGTATTATGTACTAAAAATAGGAAGGCATGTCACAGTAACAGGTATAATGTATAAACTAAGCATAATAGCACATGCAATTTAACCAAATTGGAAGAATTACAATCTACACACCATATGCAACATGCAACAGCATATCACGCTGCCAAGCTAGAGCAAGCACCCGCAATGCTAGTGTAGGGGAAATGTGGTAATCAACTACAGAGCAACGTTCACTATCTACATCTAGCCTTGTTATTTCTTGAGAATCATGTCGGGAGGCTGACGCTGCAATCTTTAAATGAGGATCTTTACTCACAGTATTCCACTGGCCTAACTGCCTCATCATAAGTGCTTGATGAGGGATACACAAGAACATTAGTTTGATGTAAGAACATGGTTAATAGACATATGTACTAGTATGTACCAAAAACAGGAAGGCATGTCATATTCAAAGGTATAATGTGTAAGCTAAGTAGATGCAATTTAACCAAATTGGAAGCAATACAAGCTAGACATCCGACTGGAGTGGTGAGCATGATCATCTAGGACCTGCGAGCCTGGTGGGAGGCGGGCTGCTTCGCCACCATCGTGGCTTTTTAGTTGGCTTCCTAGTGATGCATGTCTATGGTGGGCTTCTCACTGGCGTGGCCAGTGCCATGACTAGCTATTTGTCTTCTGGTGCTCACGAGATGGTGGTTCATGTAAAAAATATCTTCCCTTATCTTAATAAAGACCGACTTCGGCCTTTTGAATACAAGCTAGACACCATATGCAACATGCAACCACATATGGCACCGTGGAGTTAAAGCAAGCACCTGGGATGGTGGTTCAGTGTGAGCGAGGTCATCAACTCCAGAGCTACGTTTACCGTCTCCATCTGCTGACACTTCACCTATTATAAAGTTGAAACATGTCTGGTCTATCCATGTATGATGCTGGAGCGACTTCTCTCTTTTATTGTTTGCTTCTCTCATAGCACTAGAGTCTGAAATACCTTGCATAAAACACAATAGTGGGAGTATGGGTGAAGTTTGTGCAGAACTAGTGCACTGTAAAAGTAGCAGATAGCAGGTGGCTGAAAAATAAATGACAGGAGACATATGATAGCTCAACAACATTGCATGGCAAATAAAATTAGATTCTACTCCGTATGATTTTGTAATATATGAGCACAGGAAATGCATGTACTCCTCCAGCACACCACCACATGTGGTCCTATCAAGATAATAGTCGATTGAAAATAAATAGGTCTGTCGATTTTTTTTATGAACCGTCCGATCTATAAGGAACGAGCAGATGGCCTTCGTCTACCTCCCCCCAGTCACTCTTGACGATCTTTCTCAAACTGCCAGCGACCACCGGCCCAAACCCCTGCCTCCGCTGCCTCGCCCTCCCCTCGACCTCACACCACCGTCGTGCTTGGCAACTCCCCTAGGCCATCCCCTTAATCCGGGCCGACCTCCATATCGGGCGCCAGCAGCTCTAGGCCCCACACGCCCCTAAGATAAACAGAGAGGCGCTGCTTCCCGGGCGTAATAGGCGGACTAGCGCCTGTTATGCTAGGGAATGCTTCCATTAATTGGGAATCAACTAACCAGGAATTGAAATCCAGGGGGCAACGGACCTCTAGCTAAGGTGAAGTAGTATATGAGGAGAAACCTTGTGCATCACGAGTTACTATGAACATCTAGTATCAAGAAGCGGTCAACTAGTGTCCTATGTGGGATGAATACCGTGCAAGCATACACGTAAGATTTGCACGAATAAGGGAAGAGGAGTACCATTTCCGGTTGCCAGTGTGGTCGCCTCCATATGTCATGCCGATCTTCTTCTTTTTGTCGAGGAAACTAATGTTTTGGAGGAGGGTGTAGGCTTGGACGAACCCATGGCCAAATTGTTCACTGTGTTGTCGTGGCCGTATGTCAGCGGAGGGGAAGCAGATCCGAGGCGGTGAAGGACAGCGTAGCAGGAATAGCTCTGGTGCAGTGGACGGTGGCGAAGTTGGAGCGGCATCGGTGAGGCGCAGGACGGTGTAGTTGAACTGGCTCGGGTACGGACGACTCGGTCTAGGCTTCAACTACTAGCCTTGGAAGGCGTTGCGGTTGAGGTTGCGGTGGATGACGACGTTGGGGTATCGGCTCCGGCGTGATGGAGGAGGGCGGCGGTTGATGGGTGGGATGGGGTGGCGGACGAAGGATGTCGGGGTTTCGCGGTTGGTGGACAGGTAGTTTTGGCACCCACGGAGTATGAATGGGGAATCGGATGGGGGGGAGCTAAGGTAGAACCATGTTTTGGTTTGGGACGCGCTTGTTTTTGGCTTTTTTGAAAAGATGGGACACGCTTGTTTGAAATTTGGGCAAAGTACAAACTTTGCCCCCCTCTTAAATTTCGGACGTACTGCGAGTTGGGGGTAGGATGGTAATCCCAGGTGTCCCAAATAGTGGGCGGGAGCAATTTAGGCCACGCGCATGTATGCTTAGACGTCCATTGTGTATGAATGTTTTTCGGAGGCGGTTGCGTGGCATCTAGATGAAGCTACAAACCTACACCGGTTTAGACCTTTGGACATCAGGCCGGTAGGTTTCACGGGTCAGAGTTAGAAAAAGTAATTTCCTTCTACTACCAAACATTGGTATCATGTGGTTTCGGGCGAGTAGAGGCTCTTTTGTCCCTTCGTTCAAAATTTTGAAACAGAAGCATTCACGTTTAGAGTACTCTTGAAATTTGAGGATTGACCTAAATAGACAACGTTAAATTTGGCCTTGTATGTTTGAAAACCTCATTAAATTATCCGCTTCTTTTTGAAATTTTGACACTTGAAAATCCTATAACTATGATTATTTTGGAATGGAGGAGCTAAATTTGAATCTATTTTGTACACGACTATATATGCTATTATGTACAAAATCATAGCAAAGATTGGTTCCCCCATAATTTAGGTATGATTTACAAATGCCATGATATCTCATGTTGAATTTGATTTTTTTAAACCACCTTAAGTTGAATTCAAATGTATGCTAGTTCATAGCTAGCTATTTATAATGTTCATTGTGTAACTTTCATATGTATAGTGTGCTTTACACACACAACATGAACTATACTCACGTTTATATTCGATTGCGAAAGCGATGCATTGTCTGGAGTTCAAATACTAATTATGTGGATCAAAACTCGGGGGCCGCCACCAAGTTGGTGTCGCGCGGCTCGGTGACGTAGAACCACCCCGATTGCCACCCCTTTATGGTCTCCACGAAGGAGCCCTCGAGCCATGTAACATTGGGCACTTTTCCCACCATGGATCCACCGCATTCCGCTTGTTGGATGCCTACTACCTTCTGCTTGATATTGAAGGTCTTCAGCCATAGGACGAAGTGGGGCCGGATGCGGAGGAAAGCCTCGCACACGACAATGAACACCGAGATGTTGAGGATGAAATTCGGGGCCAGGTCATGAAAGTCCAGCCCATAATAGAACATAAGGCCGCGGTTAAATGGATGGAGGGGAAACCCCAATCCGTGGACAAAGTGGGGGAGGAAAACCACCATTTCGTGAGGTTCCGGGGTAGGGACGATCTGCTCCACGGCTGGCAGCCGGTGCATGATATTCGCGGCTAAGTATCCGGCCCCACGTAGTTTTTTGATGTGTCCCTCCATGACGGAGGAGACCATCCACTTGCCTCCCGCTCCGGACATGTTTGGAGAGAGTTGAGGAGAAGGATGTGGACTTGGGCGCTGGAGCTCAAGTGCGCGAGAATGGATGAGCAAGGAGGAAGAAGGCGTGGGTCGAAAAAGGTGAAACCTTATCCCTTTATAAGGGCGGACAAAACTATGCGCCCCCACCTGCCTGGTAAAACTCGCTTATCCCCCAAGCGCCGTAATTGATGGCGCGGTTGGGTTACCCACGTCCGTATTGATGGGAATATCGTAATAAGGGGACACGATCTCTGCTTCGACAAGACGTGCCAAGGAAACCGCCTCGCGAAACATGCTGAGATAGGTTATGAAAAACGATTCGAATAAAGACCTGGCTGTGGTGTGATGTCACACTACGGGGTACGTCAGCAGATTAGATTTGTGTAAATATTATTCTCTCTACGGTGGTATGTGGAACTTATTTTGCAGAGCCGGACACGATCCTCGTGTTCAAAATCTTCTATGAAGTATTCGGAGGAGGAACCCGCCTTGCAATGCCGAAGACAATCTGCGCGCCGGACTCATCGTCATTGAAGCCTGGTTCAGGGGCTACTGAGGGAGTCCTGGATTAGGGGGTATCCGGACAGCCGGATTATATCCTTTGGCCGGACTGTTGGACTATGAAGATACAAGATTGAAGACTTCGTCCCGTGTCCAGATGGGACTCTCCTTGGCGTGGAAGGCAAGCTTGGCAATACGGATATGTAGATCTCCTTCCTTGTAACCGACTCTGTGTAACCCTAGCCCCCTCCGGTGTCTATATAAACCGGAGGGTTTTAGTCCGTAGGACAACATACAATCATACCATAGGCTAGCTTCTAGGGTTTAGCCTCTCTGATCTCGTGGTAGATCAACTCTTGTACTACTCATATTATCAAATAATCAAGCAGGACGTAGGGTTTTACCTCCATCAAGAGGGCCCGAACCTGGGTAAAACATCGTGTCCCCTGCCTCCTGTTACCATCCGCCTTAGACGCACAGTTCGGGACCCCCTACCCGAGATCCGCCGGTTTTGACACCGACAATGACCAAGGAAACTTCTTATACCTTTATTACCTTGGGGGACATGGCATTTACTCAATTGCACCAACCTTAGCTTTATCGACCTCAATAACTCGTTCGGAAATTTTATGCCCCAAGACAATACCTCCATTCACCATAACATGACACTTCTCCCAATTCAAAAAAAGATTAGTTTGTTCACATCTCTACAAAACTCGATCAAGGTTGCTTAAGCAACCAGCAAAAGAAGTTCTGTAAACAGAAAAATCATCCATGAAAGCCTCAACAATCTTTTCACAAAAGTCAGAGAATATAGCAGTCATACATACTTCAAAGGTAGTGATACATCCATTTTGCATCATGTTTTTATATCGATAATTATCGCATGATGGGCTGTTATTACACATTATGTCACAATACTTATGTCTATTCTCTCCTATTTTAAAAGGTTTACATGAAGAGGGGGAATGCCGGCAGCTAGAATTCTGGGCTGACAAAGGAGAAAATATGAGAGACCTATTCTGCACATCTCCACAAGTCCTGAAACTACGAGATGTAACCTATATCACACTCCCAAGTCAAACGTGTCTTATGATAAGTGATTGTTGTAGGTTGAATCAGGGTGGCCAAGCCCTTCTCAATCCTCAGTGTAGCTTGAATCAGATAGCCTAACTGATCCTGCTTGCTCTTCAGGAAGACTCGAGATGCCTCTTCAACACTTGGCATCCTCTTGGCAGGTGCCTTCTTGTGCAAGCCAGGCTTAGTTGTGGCAGCTGACCCATAGTTTTGCTTCAGCACCTTCTTCTTGGAGCTGACTTCCTCCTCAACAGCCACATAATCCTCATCTTGAGAATCTGAGGTCTTCTTCTTCCTTGTTCTGGTGGCTGCCTTGGGCAAGTTTTTGGTGTGCTCCTGCTGCCCTCATCATAAGTGGTAGAGGGACTAGTGCCCTCATTCAATAGCACTTGTTCCTCAGACCTGTTCTGGATGTCGCTCTGGTCAGACATCTCTGCAAACTTACTAATAGCAGACCCTGTGAATAAATATAGATGAGGTAGAGTGGATGAGCATCACAAAGTGCAGAGTTTTTGGAAAACAGATGACTTAAAAACTTAGTTTTAGTTCTTCACAGAAAGCATTTCAGAGCTACCGATTTGTAAACTCGGTGATACCAATGCAACTTTTGGAACCTAAACTAGTGAACTCGGTCAGACCGAGTCACAGTTTGGTGGCACCGAGACTGCTAGGGTTTCACAAAGAATCAAACTCAGTCACACCGATTTGCAGTTTTCGGTCAAACCGAAAGTGCAACTGCAATGGCCTAAGCCAAATCGGTGAGACCGATTTCTACAATTCGGTCGGTCCAAGATGTCCGGCGGAGGCCTAACCCTAAATTTTCAAATCAAACCTAACCTAAGGGATGTTTTCAGTGGATAGATTGATTTCATACGTGGTCATGATCATGGCAAAGTAATGCGCTACGAATCAAAGTTAAAGGAATAGCACAAAAGATCGAACTCATACCCTAATTCGGTGGTGTTTGCTACGGCGGCAACGGAGGGGCAGAAATCCGTTGACGGCGACAGAAACCAGCGGCGGGAGGTCCCTAGCGGCGAGAAGATGATCCGGAGACCCGAGGCGGCAGAGCAGGACACGCGCGGGCTGAGAGGTTTTGATGGAATTTCCAAAATCTCACCCGTGGGTATATATATCCCGACCCTGTCGGTGTGAACGAGTGGAACAACTCAGTGGCACCGAGATGCAGAATTGCAAGCGGTTGCTGCAACTCGGTGTGACCGAAAAGTTCTAATCGGTTGCACCAAGATTGAAAACCTAGATCAACTTAGTGATCTCGGTGTGACCGAAATGGATGACTCATTCATACCGAAATGCACAAAGAGGTTTTGAAAGTTTAAGTGTATGACGAATCAGGGACTCCAAGTTCTCCTCACACAGAGTGGTTCGAATCTGACTTGATCAAACTTTGTGATGTAGCATGAATAGAGTTTGATACGAGAAAAGCACAGATAGCTAGAGGGAGTTCTTAGGCATTCTTGTCGTTCCATTTGGCAGAAGAGAAAAATGTAAACACTCAAAGCAACAAATGGATGTCCTCGAATGAGTAAAATATGCAACCAACATGCTCACACAATAAGATGGCAAATAAAATATGTGACAAAGCATGCACAATCACTCTAGCATCTATCAAGCAATTTGGCGATGACTAGGTCATCTATATATGAGTATATTGACTTAGGAGTTAAATGAGACCATTTGATCATAGGTCATACTCATCGTTTAAGCACAAGTGGGGTTGCCACTTTTCCAGAAAGCATTGTTGTGTTCACACCATTAGAGTTGCTTTATCTCAATTGATTAGACTAAAGCTCCCCCTAGATGTGATATCCCCCTAAGAGGGATGAACTAACCTTGGGTTTTGTCGATGATGACTTCATTTAGGTGTTGAAGATGTACATGCTCAATGTTGATGTAGATCCTTTGGAGCAATCCTTTGGAGTGAGTTGCACTTTCAATGCCTACACGGGTTAGTCCCACAAGGAACAAACAAGGATATCCATAGACATAGAGTGATATTCACATGACATGATGTCCATTAATGCATTAGGTTACCTTGTCCCTTGTCTTACCAACAAGAGGGTTTGTGACTCCTTGAACTAGTGCAAGATATGGAAGTTGTTTGCACTTGTCCTCACAAAATGATATGAGTGAAGTATGTTGGCGGAGTCACCCTCAAGAACTCTCTAGTTCTTCATCTTAGGGATCCACGCCAGCTTGATGGGAATCCTTGGAGTTGTAGTCGTACATGATGAAGTAGAACTTGATGTAGTCTTGGGAACCCACTTGACCAAGGCTTTGGGAGCTTCCTCAAATGCACCAATCTCCTCTTGAAGCTTGTCCTTGCCTTTTTGCTTGTGGTCTTGTGGTGGAAGATCATCTTGAGCTTGTGTTCCTTGGAAAGAAGTAGGATCATACTTCTCTTGTTGAGGAACAAATTTTGTCTTTTGGTTTTCATCTTCTTCCCACTAAACTCCATTGGCATTGAACTTTCATTTAAAACCAACACCTTGATTCTTCCGGTGTCTTCCTTGCTTGCGTACAATTTCCTGAAAATTGCTTACTTTCGGCAAGGCTCTTGTAAACACCTTTCTCTATAATTCCCTTCAATAAGCTATTTTCTTGCTCAAGTGTAACTTGGCTAAGAGAATCACTAGTGGAATCAAGAGAACTACTAGAAGAAACATCATTGGGTTTAACATGATTCTTATTACTACTAGAAGAAGAATCTTTCTTACTCTTGTTGCTAGATTTAACTTGTGGCATGTAAGTAGACAAGAGTAAACGCTTAGCATTGTAAGACGAACTTTTCTTGCGAAGATCATCATTTATCGCTTTTAAGAACCCATGCTCTTGCTCAAGGTTGAGCTTTTCAAAGCGTAACTTCTCATGAGTCTTCAAAAGCTCTCGATGATTTTCCAAGTTAGTTTCATGAGCTAACTTAAGAGTGTTCAGCTCTTTAGTTAGACGCTCAATCTCCTTCTTATCATCGTCATTCATTTTGTCTTGATTAGCATGATTAATAGAAAGTTCATCATGGTTTTCATCACTAGTATTGTCAACAAGTAAATCATCATCACCTAGCAAGTCATCTTCATCACTATTGAAATCAACATACTAGGGGTGTGATACCTTTGGGCCTTTAGACATGAAGCATCTTCCAATTGCTTCATTTGGTGACTCCAATATGTCGTAGGAGTTGGTTGACACAAGCGCTAGACCGGCAACACCTTCATCTTGAGTATATTCGGAGTCATGGTGATAACTTCTCTCGGAGTGATCGTCGGAGTCGGAGCCGGATACCCATTCACCAACGTGAGCTTGATGTCTTCGTTTTGTGTAGCTCCATGATGATTTGTCCTTCCTTTCAGAATCCTTGCTTCTTTGTGATGTTCTTCGTTCATAACGGTCATCTCTACTCCTTCTCTCTCTTGGTGGTGATTCTTCTCTGCTACTCCTTCTTTTGGGAGAATCTTCTCTTCTTTTGTAGGGAGCCGTACACACATTGGAGTAGTGTTCGGGTCTTCCACAATTGTAGCAATTACGTTCATGACTTGAAGATCTTTTGTCATTGTAGGACCTTGACTTGGAACTTCTTTCCTTGCTTCTACTCTTGTAGAATATGTTGAAGTTCTTCACCATTAGGCTCAATTCTTCATTGAAGTTTTGTTTCTCAATTGATGATGTGGGAGCATCACATGAGGCTTTGTAAGCACCACTTGACTTGTTGTGAAGCTCTTCCTTATCCTTGAGTGACATCTCATGAGCTACAATCCTTCCAATGACTTCCGTTGGCTTGAGATCTTTGTAATTGGGAATCATTTGGATCAATGTGCACATCGTATCATATTTTCCATCCAAAGCTCTTAGGATCTTATTGATGATGAATCTATGAGTCATCTCTTCACTTTCGAAGCCGGCAATCTGATTTGTGATGAGAGCAAGCCTAGATTAATTTCAGCGACACCTTCAACATCCTTCATTTTGAACTTGTCAAGTTAACTTTCAAGCACATCCAATTTGGATTCCTCGACGGAGTCGGTACCTTCATGCATATCAATCAAAGTATCCCAAATTTCTTTGCATTCTCAAGACGGCTGATATTGTTGAATTCTTCGAGGCACAATCCGTTGAAGATAATATCAGAAGCTTGAGGATTGTATTGCAGCGTCTTCAACTCTTCCATGCTAGCCTCACGGTTCAGTTCTCTCCCATCAAAGAATTCACCTTGCAAGCCAATACACAAAATAGCCCAAACGGCGGGGTTATGTCCAATAATATGCATTTTCATCTTATGCTTCCAACTAGCAAAATTAGTACCATCAAAATAAGGAACTCTACGGTGGTAATTTCCCTCACTAGACGCCATACTCTCCTAGGTTGTGAAACCAAGGCTATGATCACCAAAGCTATGGAAATCAAGGCAAATGGAGACCAAAGCTCTGATACCACCTGTAGGATCGAAAGTATGTCTATAAGGGGGGTGGTGATTACTTGACCAAATAAAAATCTAGCCTTTTCCCAATTTTAAGTCTTGGCAGATTTTAGCAACTTAGCACAAACAAATAATCAACCTACACATGCAATTCTAAGAGTATAGCAGCGGAATGTAAAACAATAGCATATGAAGGTAAAGGGAGGAGTTTGGAGGGAGCAAACGCAATGACACGGAGATTTTTGGCGTGGTTCCGATATGTGGTGCTATCGTACATCCACTTTGATGAAGACTTCCACCCATGAAGGGTAACGGTTGCGCGAGTCCATGGAGGGCTCCACCCATGAAGGTTCCACGAAGAAGCAACCTTGTCTAGCCCACCATGGCCATCGCCCACGAAGGACTTGCCTCACTAGGGTAGATCTTCACGAAGTAGGCGATCTCCTTGCCCGTACAAACTCCTTGGTTCAACTCCACAATCTTGACGGAGGCTCCCAAGTGACACCTAACCAATCTAGGAGACACCACTCTCCAAAAGGTAATAGATGGTGTGTTGATGATGAACTCCTTGCTCTTGTGCTTCAAGTGATGGTCTCCTGAACACTCAACTCTCTCTCGTAGGATTTGATTTGGTATAAAGATGATTTTAGTGGAAAGGAACTTGAGGAAGGATAGAGATCAAGATTTATGTGGTTGGATTGGAATATCTTGACCTCAACACAATTGTAGGTGGTTCTCTCTCAAAAAATGTATGTTGGAAGTCTAGGCATATTCTGATGGCTCTCTCCATGAATGAAGAGTGGGTGGAGGGGTATATATAGCCTCCACACAAAATCGAACCGTTACACACAAATCACCAAACTCGGTGGGACCGAATCATATAACTCGGTCAGACCGATTTAGTTCAAAATGTGAACGTTAAGATGTTCGGTGGGACCGATATGTCAACTCGGTGGGACCAATTCCATTAGGGTTAGGGCATAAAGTAATCTCGGTGAGACCGATTACACAAACTCGGTGGGACCAATTTTGGTAATAGGCAAATAGATAGTTGGTCAGGCAAACTCGGTGGGACCGATTCGCTCATCTTAGTTGGACCGAAATGTTGCGCAGGGAAACTGAGAGTTTGCAATCCCATCTCGGTGAGACCGAGATCCCTATGTTGAGACCGAAGTGACTAGGGTTTCTGGCAGTAGCTATGTCAAGTGAACTCGGTGGCGCCAGATAGAAGATTTTGGTGGGGCCGAATTTGACTTTTGGTTTGGGACATATGTAGATATGAGAAAGTAGTTGAGGGTTTTTGGAGCATATCAATAAGCATTTTGAGCAAGCAACTCATTAAGCAACACCTCACCCCCTTTTAATAGTATTGGCTTTTCCTATGGACTCAATGTGATCTTGGATCACTAAAACTAAAATGTAGAGTCTTGTGCTTTGAGCTTGAGCCAATCTTTTGTCCTTAGCATTTTGAGGAGTCGACTTTCTAATCCATGTCATGCCAATCATTGAGATTTTCCTGAAATATTTATCTTCAAGTAGCATTAGCTCAATGAGCTATATTTTGTTAGGAATTACCAAAACCACCCAGGAGTTGCACTTTCAATCTCCCCCTTTTTGGTAATTTATGACAACATATAGATCAAAGCTTCGACAAATGACTATAAGATTGAAAAACATCATCACTTTGACAAGTATGTGATAAGCAAGAGCTCACCCTAAATTTGTGCATTACTTAAAATTTGCTTTTGAATGCAAATGCACAATCGATTAGGATCATGGGTTACTCTTCCCTATCACATACATCTTGGTGGAGCACTCAAAATGATAGAAATTAAAAGCATGCACTCATCACCAAGCAAGTGAATGATCATATATGGAATATAAAGGATAGCATCATTCAACCAAACATTAATGTAGCATATGATCAAGCACATGATCACATAAGTATCTCACAAGGACATAAGGACATGAAGTATCTGACACAAGCACACAAAAAGTTCAACCAAAAGAAAGAGAGATAAAAAGCAAGACACTCTCTCTTGAAGCCTATGATCTATACATATTTCTCCCCCTTTGGCAACAAGTTACCAAAAAGTTTAAAAATGCATAGTGATATACGTCTCTCAGGCTTGGTCTTTGGGAGGAGGTGTAGATAGAACTACAAGGACGAAGGCTTCCGGTGATGTAGTTGCAGCTAATGCAGTGGGCGCTGGAGGTGGCACTGGAGCTGTAGCTACTGGTACTGACACTGAAGCTCTTGCATCTGAGACTAGCACTGCAGCAGACCTTGGACCTCGTGGCACACGCTTAAAAGCATCAGTGGTTGCTTTTCCTCTCCTCTCCTCTGCTTCCTCCTGAAGCTGCTCAACTGCAGTATGAATCTTAGTCACCTTGAGATCAAGATCATAGAATTTTGTCTCCACAATCCTCTCCAGGCTCTCCTGATTCTGAGTCAGGGTGGCCAAGTCCTTCTCAATCCTCAGTGTAGCTTGAATCAGATAGACTAACTGATCTTGCTTGCTCTTTAGGAAGACTCGAGATGCTTCTTCAACACTTGGCATCTAGGTAGCTTTCTCAGACTTTGCCTTGGCTCTCTTCTCCTGGACTTGAGCTGATGACGGTTCTTCCTCATTCATCACTACTGTGTTGTCTTGAAATTCAGGATGTAATGGTAGATGCTCCTTGTCCAGCAAGTAAGTCCCTGTTCCCATCTTAGAGTTGATGAGCTCCTGAATATGTGGAGCATACCCACAACTCCTCTTTTGATCTGCAGCAGTCCTTTTGATAGTTTCTACAATCAGGATCATAACTTTGAACTTCTGGGGAACATCAAAAATTTGCAGCATGTTGATGGAGTGTCCTCTAATCATCTTGTGATCTCCTGGCTTGGGTAGCAATGTGTGCCTTCAGATCCAGTTGATAGTAGGCAGACCAGACAACAGGAAATGTATAGATCCAAGCTTGTGTGTCTCCAAAGCTTTATCAGGGATCTCTTTGTACATGTTTGCCATGGAGTTGTGGTCTTTCTTCTTGGTGGCATACACATCCAAGTCATCTTCATGTTCCTCTAGGGCATTGATTAGCTTGGCCCATTCATCAACTATGGACTAGTACCTGTTACCCTCAGACATCCATACTATTCTTCCATCTGGATAGAAGTGGGCAGTGGAGTAAAACTGCATGATCAGCTCATCATTCCATTTGGTGAGCTTATGTCCGGCAAATTCATCTACTCCCCATGCCTTGAAGCTACCGTATACTGCTAGGCAGGGATCTTCATTCTCCTGGATTTATTCCCAATCCACCCATTTCATGTCACATATAATGGGCTTCTTGTCGAGCAGAATGGTTTCATAGAAATCTTGTTTTTCCTTTGTATGGAACCTGTAGTCAACTGCTGTCCTCCTCCTAACAGCATAGGGATTAGACTGTCTTCATAACCTCAATCTTGCATATTTCCTGATATGCATTTCCTCAGCGACTGGATGAGCATCATTGTGGTCAGGAATTTTGGGCTTCAACTTCCTCAAAACATGAGAATCATCTTCTTCTTCTTCTTCAGCTTCAGGCACTAGGGCCTTGTTCTTTTCCTCAGCAGGTATACTCCTGGTGTTTCTCTTGGGCTTTGGGGGTTTCTGAGCAGCAGCCTTGGGAGCGGATTTGGGCTTAGATGGAGCAGCCCCTGATTTGATAGCATCTCCCATGAGCTTCTGATACTTGGGTGCTGGTGCAGCATCCTCTTCCTCCTCCTCTTCTTCTGAATCTCTCATAATGGAGGACCTACCAAGTACTCCGGCAGTGGTCTTCTTGACCCTTTCATTTCTCTTCTTTCCTTCTCTAGCATCCTCTCCAGTTGGCTTGGACGTGTCAGCAGTTGAGGCTCTAACTTTTGAGGTTGGCAACCTCTTGGCAAGTGCCTTCTTGTGCAAGCCAGGCTTAGTTGTGGCAGCTGACCCATATTCTTTCTTCAACACCTTCTTCTTGGAGCTGACTTCCTCCTCAACATCCACATAATCCTCATCTTCAGAATCTAAGGTCTTCTTCTTCCTTTTTCTGGTGGCTGCCTTGTGCAAGTTTCTTGGTGTGCTCCTGCTGCCCTCATCAGAAGTGCTAGAGGGACTAGTGCCCTCATTCAATTGCACTTGTTCCTCAGACCTGTTCTGGCTGTCGCTCTAGTCAGACATCTCTGCAAACTTACTGACAACAGACCCTGTGAAGAAATATAGATGAGGTAGAGTGGATGAGCATCACAAAGTGCAGAGTTTTTGCAAAAAAGATGACTTAAAAACTTAGTTTTAGTTCTTCACAGGAAGCATTTCGGAGCTATCGATTTGTAAACTTGGTGATACCGAAGCAAATTTTGGAACCTAAACTAGTGAACTCAGTCAGACCGAGTCATAGTTTGGTGGCACCGGGACTGCTAGGGTTTCACAAAGAATCAAATTCGATCACACCGATTTGCAGTTTTCGGTCAGACCGAAAGTGCAACTGCAATGGCCTAAGCCAAATCGGTGAGACCAATTTCTACAATTCGGTCGGTCCGAGATGAGTTCGGCGGAGACCTAACCCTAAATTTTCAAATCAAACCTAACCTAAGGGATGTTTCCAGTGGATAGATTGATTGCATACGTGGTCATGATCATGGCAAAGTAATGTGCTACGAATCAGAGTTAAAGGAATAGCACAAAAGATCGAACTCATACCCTAATTCGGCGGTGTTCACTACGGCGGCAACGGAGGGGCAGAAATCCATTGACGGCGATAGAGACCAGCGGCGGGAGGTCCCTGGTGGCAAGAGGATAATCCGGAGACCCAAGGCGGCAGAGCAGGACACACGCGGGCTGAGAGGTTTTGAAGGAATTTCCAAAATCGCACTCGTGCATATATATATCCCGACCCTGTCGGTGTGACCGAGTGGAACAACTCAGTGGCACCGACATGCAGAATCGCAAGCGGTTGCTGCAACTCGGTGTGACCGAAAAGTTCTAACCTGTTGCACCGAGATTAAAAACCTAGATCAACTTAGTGATCTCGGTGTGACCGAAATGGATGACTCATTCATACCAAAATGCACAAAGAGGTTTTGGAAGTTTAAGTCTATGACGAATCGGGGACTCCAAGTGCTCCTCACACAGAGTGGTTCGAATCTAACTTGATCAAACTTTGTGATGCAGCATGAATACAGTTTGAGACGAGAAAAGCACAGATAGCTAGAGGGAGTTCTTAGGCATTCTTGTCGTTCCATTTGGCAGAAGAGAAAAATCTAAACACTCAAAGCAACAAATGGATGTCCTCGAATGAGTAAAATATGCAACCAACATGCTCACACAATAAGATGGCAAATGAAATATGTGACAAAGCATGCACAATCACTCAAGCATCTATCGAGCAATTTGGCGATGACTAGGTCATCTATATATGAGTATATTGACTTAGGAGTCAAATGAGAACATTTGATCGTAGGTAATACTCATCGTTTAAGCACAAGTGGGGTTGCCACGTTTACAGAAAGCATTGTTGTGTTCACACCATTATAGTTTCTTTATCTCAATTGATTAGAGTAAAGCTCCCCCTAGATGTGATATCCCCCCTAATAGGGATGAACTAACCTTGGGTTTTGTCGATGATGACTTCATGTAGGTGTTGAAGATGTAGATGCTCAAAGTTGATGTAGATCCTTTGGAGCATCCTTTGGAGTGAGTTGCACTTTCAATACCTACACGGGTTAGTCCCACAAGGAACAAACAAGGATATCCATAGACATAGAGTGATATTCACATGACATGATGTCCATTAATGCATTAGGTTACCTTGTCCCTTGTCTTACCAACAAGAGGGTTTGTGACTCCTTGAACTAGTGCAAGATATGGAAGTTGTTTGCACTTGTCCTCACAAAATGATATGAGTGAAGTATGTTGGCGGAGTCACCCTCAAGAACTCTCTAGTTCTTCATCTTAGGGATCCACGCCAGCTTGATGGGAATCCTTGGAGTTGTAGTCGTACATGATGAAGTAGAACTTGATGTAGTCTTGGGAACCCACTTGACCAAGGCTTTGGGAGCTTCCTCAAATGCACCAATCTCCTCTTGAAGCTTGTCCTTGCCTTTTTGCTTGTGGTCTTGTGGTGGAAGATCATCTTGAGCTTGTGTTCCTTGGAAAGAAGTAGGATCATACTTCTCTTGTTGAGGAACAAATTTTGTCTTTTGGTTTTCATCTTCTTCCCACTAAACTCCATTGGCATTGAACTTTCATTTAAAACCAACACCTTGATTCTTCCGGTGTCTTCCTTGCTTGCGTACAATTTCCTGAAAATTGCTTACTTTCGGCAAGGCTCTTGTAAACACCTTTCTCTATAATTCCCTTCAATAAGCTATTTTCTTGCTCAAGTGTAACTTGGCTAAGAGAATCACTAGTGGAATCAAGAGAACTACTAGAAGAAACATCATTGGGTTTAGCATTATTATTTTTACTACTAGAAGAAGAATCTTTCTTGCTCTTGTTGCTAGATTTAACTTGTGCCATGTAAGTAGACAAGAGTAAACGCTTAGCACTGTAAGATGAACTTTTCTTGCGAAGATCATCATTGATCACTTTTAATAACCCATGCTCTTGCTCAAGGTTGAGATTTTCAAAGCGTAACTTCTCATGATTCTTTAAAAGCTCTCGATGATTTTCCAAGGTAGTTTCATGAGCTAACTTAAGAGTGTTCAGCTCTTTAGTTAGACGCTCAATCTCCTTCTTATCATCGTCATTCATTTTGTCTTGATTAGCATGATTAATAGAAAGTTCATCATGGTTTTCATAACTAGTATTGTCAACAAGTAAATCATCATCACCTAGCAAGTCATCTTCATCACTATTGAAATCAACATACGAGGGGTGTGATACCTTTGGGCCTTTAGACATGAAGCATCTTCCGATTCCTTCATTTGGTGACTCAAATATGTCGTAGGAGTTGGTTGAAACAAACGCTAGACCGACAACACCTTCATGTTGAGTATATTTGGAGTCGGGGTGATAACTTCTCTCAGAGTGATCGTCGGACTTGGAGCCGGATACCCATTCACCAACGTGAGCTTGATGTCTTCGTTTTGTGTAGCTCCTTTATGATTTGTCCTTCCTTTCCGAATCCTTGCTTCTTTGTGATGTTCTTCATTCATAACGGTCATCTCTACTCCTTCTCTCTCTTGGTGGTGATTTTTCTCTGCTACTCCTTCTTTTGGGAGAATCTTCTCTTCTTTTGTAGGGAGCCGTACACACATTGGAGTAGTGTCCGGTTCTTCCACAATTGTAGCAATTAAGTTCACGACTTGAAGATCTTTTGTCATTGTAGGACCTTGACTTGGAACTACTTTCCTTGCTTCTACTCTTGTAGAACTTGTTGAAGTTCTTCACCATTAGGCTCAATTCTTCATTGAAGTTTTGTTTCTCACTTGATGATGTGGGAGCATCACATGAGGCTTTGTAAGCACCACTTGACTTGTTGTGAAGCTCTTCCTTATCCTTGAGTGACATCTCATGAGCTACAATCCTTCCAATGACTTCCGTTGGCTTGAGATCTTTGTAATTGGGAATCATTTGGATCAATGTGCACATGGTATCATATTTTCCACCCAAAGCTCTTAGGATCTTCTTGATGATGAATCTATCGGTCATCTCTTCACTTCCTAAGTCGGCAATCTGATTTGTGATGAGAGCAAGCCTAGATTACATTTCGGCGACACCTTCACCATCCTTCATTTTGAACTTGTCAAGTTGACTTTGAAGCACATCCAATTTGGATTCATCGATGGAGTCGGTCTCTTCGTGCATATCAATCAAAGTATCCCAAATTTCCTTTGCATTCTCAAGATAGCTTATTTTGTTGAATTCTTCGGGGCACAATCCGTTGAAGAGAATATCAGAAGCTTGATCATTGTATTGCAGCATCTTCAACTCTTCCGCGCTAGCCTCACGGTTCGGTTCTCTCCCATCAAAAAATTCACGTTGCAAGCCAATACACAAAATAGCCCAAACGGCGGGATTATGTTCAAGAATATGCATTTTCATCTTATGCTTCCAACTAGCAAAATTAGTACCATCTAAGTAAGGACCTCTACGGTGGTAATTTCCCTCACTAGACACCATACTCTCCTAGGTTGTGAAACCAAGGCTATGATCACCAAAGTTATGGAAATCATGGCAAATGGAGACCAAAGCTCTGATACCACTTGTAGGATCGAAAGTATGTCTATAAGGGGGGGGGTGATTAGACTACTTGACCAAATAAAAATCTAGCCTTTTCCCAATTTTAAGACTTGGCAGATTTTAGCAACTTAGCACAAACAAGTAATCAACCTACACATGGAATTCTAAGAGTATAGCAGCAGAATGTAAAACAATAGCGTATGAAGGTAAAGGGAGGAGTTTGGAGGGAGCAAACGCAATGTAGACACAGAGATTTTTCGCGTGGTTCCGATATGTGGTGCTATCGTACATCCACTTTGATGGAGACTTCCACCCACAAAGGGTAACGGTTGCGCGAGTCCATGGAGGGCTCCAGCCACGAAGGTTCCACGAAGAAGCAACCTTGTCTACCCCACCATGGCCATCGCCCACGAAGAACTTGCCTCACTAGGGTAGATCTTCACGAAGTAGGCGATCTCCTTGCCCGTACAAACTCCTTGGTTCAACTCAACAATCTTGACGGAGGCTCCCAAGTGACACCTAACCAATCTAGGAGACACCACTCTCCCAAAGGTAATAGATGGTGTGTTGATGATGAACTCCTTGCTCTTATGCTTCAAGTGATAGTCTCCTCAACACTCAACTCTCTCTCATAGGATTTGATTAGGTATAAATATGATTTGAGTGGAAAGCAACTTGAGGAAGGATAGACATCAAGATTTATGTGGTTGGATTGGAATATCTTGACCTCAACACAAGTGTAGGTGGTTCTCTCTCAGAAAATGTATGTTGGAAGTGTACGCATATTCTGATGGCTCTCTCCACGAATGAAGAGTGGGTGGAGGGGTATATATAGCCTCCACACAAAATCTAACCATTACACACAAATCACCAAACACGGTGGGACCGAATCATATAACTCGGTCAGACCGATTTAGTTCAAAATGTGAACGTTAGGATTTTCGGTGGGACCGATATGTCAACTCGGTGGGACCGATTCCATTAGGGTTAGGGCATAAAGTAATCTTGGTGAGACCGATTACACAAACTCGGTGGGACCGATTTTGGTAATAGGCAAATAGAGAGTTGGTCAGCCAAACTCGGTGGGACCGATTCGCTCATCTCGGTTAGACCGAAACGTTGCGAAGGGGAAACAGAGAGTTTGCATTGCAATCTCGGTGGGACCGATCGCTCATCTCGGTTGGACCGAAACGTTACGAAGGGAAACAGAGAGTTTGCAATCCCATCTCGGTGAGACCGAGATCCCTATCGGTGAGACCGAAGTGACTAGGGTTTCTGGCAGTAGTATGTCAAGTGAACTCGGTGGCGCCGGATAGAAGATTTCGGTGGGGCCGAGTTTGACTTTTTGTTTGGGACATATGTGGATATGAGAAAGTAGTTGAGAGTTTTTGTAGCATATCACTAAGCATTTTGAGCAAGCAACTCAGTAAGCAACACCTCACCCCCTTTTAATAGTATTGGCTTTTCCTATGGACTCAATGTGATCTTGGATCACTAAAAGTAAAATGTAGAGTCTTGTGCTTTGATCTTGAGGCAATATTTTATCCTTAGCATTTTGAGGGGTCCACTTTCTAATCCATGCCATGCTAATCATTGAGCTTTTCCTGAAATATTTATCTTCAAGTAGAATTAGCTCAATGAGCTATATGTTGTTAGGAATTACAAAACCACCCGTGCGGTGGTCTATTGGGGAAGAAGAAGAGGTGAGGAAGAAGGGTTAGGAGACGTAGGATATTCATCCAACTACCTGAAATGGTAGACTGACCCAAATGATGAAAGTCAGGTGACTTGCTTAATAATATATGCTTTTGCACAGCAAAAGATCACTAAAAACAACAACATAAAGAAAACTATCACTGCTCGCGGAATGAGACGACCTTGTCGTCTTTGGCTTCCAGCGCGAACCAGCCGTAGCTACCGACGTGTGTCTCCGCACTGTGGTTGTCCTCGGCCTCCAGCTACTCGTTCACGTGGAGCGTGCGGGCGCTCTGCACGGACGAGAGCACCGCCCGGTTCAAGTCGAGGACGTTCGGTTCCACCTACAGGAGGGCCTCGATGGTAGTGGATCCGCGCGCTCCGTGTCGAGTTGAGCCTCCACCGCCCAGTTCAAGTCCAGGATGTCCGGTTTTGCCTGCAGGAGGGCCTCGATGGCAATGGCATGCGCGTGCTCCGCGTCGTGTTGAGCCTCCGCCTCCCTGTTCAAGTCTAGGACATCCAATTCCGCCTGCAGGAGGGCCTCGATGGCAGCAACATCCGCGTGCTCCGCATCGAGTTGAGCATCCGCCGCCCAGTTCACATCCATGACATCTGGTTCCGCCTACAGGAGAGCCTCGATGGCAGCAGCATGCGCGCGCTCTGCGCCGAGTTGAGCCTTTGCCTCCCGGTCCTCCTTTAGTATCGCCGGGTTGAACCGCTGGTCTGCCTGCACCATTGGGGACCCGGACGCCGGCACGAAGTCGACGTCCATTTTTTCATACCTATTGGGGGGCCTTCTGCGCCGCGACCTCCGCCATGAACATTGGATCGGCTTCCTCCTCCTCGTAGCTTGGCTCTAGAGAACTCGGGGATTGGCCCACCGCAAAGCGAGCTTGGGAACGGAGGTCTGTGGCGCCGACCGCCTCTGCGATTACTGCATGGTGCTCCGGCGTCAGCATCTTGGAGTACGTGATCTTGCGGCGCACCACGGCTTTCCGGCAAACTAGGGGACGCTTGGCTTGAAGATCGAAAGGTGGGGGAATGGGCTCGAGAGGAGGTGTGGTTTTGGGGCAGTGGCTGGTGTAGGCCGAGAAACGAAGGTTCTGGTGTGAATAGTGGTTCCTGTGACGACCGGTCAATCGGTTTTGACTGTACATCGCTCTTGTCGCGTTGGCGTTGCTTTCCGGCACGCTGGACCCTCCACGTTGTTCACCGAATGGAATGCGCTTCTTCTTGCGTTTTCGCTCGCTTGTGGGACCGCAATTGAGAGCAAACCAACGTCCCTCCCCCTACCCCACCCGCCTCATTTATACTACCAGTCCCTCCGTTTTATGCGGAGTAAATAAAAACAGAGGGAGTATACTACAGATGACGATCCCCTGACGTGGCCAAACCCATTGAGTAACCGACATGCGGGGCCCAGCAAGCATGGGGTCCGCCAGTAAGTGAGTGAAAGGGAGGGTAAGGAAGGGATTCCTATGTCAGAGGATCCACTCCCACTACTACTCCCTCCTTACATCTACATGGCCTAATGCGTTTTTCGAGGCTAACTTTGACCAAATGTTAGAGTAATAAGATATGACATTCAACTTACACAAAGCATACAGTCAAATTCGTATGTGAAAGGAGCTTCCAGTGATATAATTTTCACATTATACTTCTCATGTACTATTAATCTTGTCAATAGTCAAAGGCGGTTTTGAAAAACGCATTAGAGCATGGTTAATAATATAGCCAGCCGATGGCTATAAGGAACTGCCATGTCATCTATAGCCATCATCTATATGCACTCATACAATAGTGTGGGCTATAAGGTTGGCTATTTCCCACAAAAAATAAAAGTTTGGCTATTGTATTTGTACTTTTCCCATCTCCCCTCTATCTCTTTCTTCATATTTATTGTATTTACCTAGGAATGCATATATAGCTAGGCTCTTGCATGAGAGCTCACTCCCCTTACTTTTTCACATCTCTCTCCTTCACGTAGGCAAAAGTGCCATGTAAGTTGGCTCTTAGAATGGCTAATAGGTTGGCTCTAAGCATTTAATATTTGCATGAGCAAGGTATATGATTGGTAGAGAGTTGCATGCATACTATTTTTTCTTGATCTATGTGTTATAACCATGCTGTAGAATATAAGAGCCCGCTTCACTCTCTCTCCTCTCTTCTCACTCCTCCAAGTAGGATTTTAATGACATGACAAGTCTTATAGCTTGCTTACTAGGCCTTATTAGACTTGCTCTTAGGCCATATATAAATGGAAGGAGGGAGTACTATGAGCACTGCATACTGTACTACAGATGTTGTCAGTACTCCACTAGTACTATTGGAAAGGGAGATTGAAAAAAGTTACTATTGGACTGGATATACGTGGCGAAATCCTAGTAGGAAGAGCATGCGGGATAAGAAGCACATTCACGTGGTTGAAAACAAATTGGGAACCATCTCTGTTTGAATAAAAATCTAGGAGTACGTATGAATCTAACAATATTGATTGGGCGTTCTGGAATGTTGATACTTTTTTATGTAAGTTTGATCAAAGTAGAGATACTTTGACTGCACATAAAACTTATATGTAAACTAGAAAGGATCGGAGGGAGTATATTGTATGTTCCAAAGTGAAACGAACATTGAATACCCTTTATATATGATTTGCGGATGCTATGATCACCGGTTCAAAATTTTGAATCCGCCTTAGGTATCACACATGCACCCAGCCGTCTTCTCTCAATTTCATCTCGGGGTCCGGAGGTCGATTGAACGAGGACTAGGGTGGGTACAATACATTCGTTCCGTTTATGAACATACAATATACTCCCTCTGATCCCCACAGACCCCCCCACGGGTCATTTCTATCATAGAAACAGACTAAACCTTTTATCTCCTTGCACGACATGCAATTGATCTCTCAACATCAATCGATCTCGTCAAGATGTGTCGGAGCGTGAACCGAATGGGATGTCAAAACTAAGACGGGAAGCGACACATAGTGGAGGCAAACTGAAACTTTAAATGAATCGTTTGTTTGTATGGATGTCGAAAAAATTACAACATTGGAAATACAAGCATGGTCTAGGCCCACATGCGAATGATACTCTACAGAATGTTCAAATAACGCATGCGGGAGGATGGACTCGACCGGAGGGCGGCATGATCGATGGAGAAGAGGGTTTGAGAGGAATGAGAATTAAGCAACGCCGCATGATTATACTTGAACGGCTCAAATAAATAATAAGTTGTCTCGTTTTCCCTTCCGTCTTGGTCATGGAGTAAGATACTCCCTCTGTTTTTATTTACTCTGCATATTAGGTTTGACTGAAGTCAAACTTCATAAAATTTGACCAAGTTTATAGAAAACTAGCAATATGCCCGTGCCTTGGAAGGAACATCAAGATCTTGTGGGAGAAAAGGATGAACGAGGGAAGGCCTTATCTGCAAATGTGGAGAGGAGTGCGGGTAAATTGTCATAGTTTACTTCCTATCTGTTAGATATAGATCGGATGACCTATATTGCAGGATGGCAGGCACACCATCATCACCAACTCTACTTTTTATGTACACTAGCAAGATGCCCGTGCGTTGCATGGAACATCAAAATGCATTTGTATGAGTAGTATATCTTGTGGGAGAAAAGGATGAAGGAGGGAAGGCCTTATTTGCAAATGTGGAGAGGGGTGTGGGTATCTTTTCGCAAAATTGCCATAGTTTCCTTCATATTTGTTAGATATAAATCGGACGGACTCTTATAAAAGACAAAGTTGGTGATGATGGTGTGCCTGCCATCCTGCAATATAGGCCGTCCGATTTATATCTGACGGATAGGAAGGAAACTATGTCAATTTTGCAAAAAGGTACCCACACACCTCTCCACAATTGCAAATAAGGCCTTCCCTCGTTCATCCTTTTCTCTCAAAAGATAAACTAGTCATACAAATGCATCTTGATGTTACGTGCAATGCACGGGCATCTTGCTAGTAGGAGTAGAAATATGAACATTTACAATAGCAAATATATATGATGTGAAACTATATTCAATAATGAATCTATTTGTATTGATTTGTTATTGTATAAGTTATTATTTCTGTCTATGAACTTCGTCAAAGTTTACAAAGTTTGACTTTGAGAAAAGCTAAAATGCAGAGTAAATAACAACAGAGGGAATATGAAGGGACTAGTATAGTTACTATTGGCGGAACATGGTAAGTTGGACACCTAATGCAGGCACGGACCGGGCACTCCTCAATTATTCTTTCAAACAGTCAGACACCTACATTTAGCACACCATCCGGCTACTTAATCAAGTGTTACGCTTCACTACTTTAAAAGGAAAAGGGTGGTACCGTACCCAAAACCACCACACTTGGGGCTAGGGTAACAACTTGGTACTGTACCACATTTGAACTAGGGCACAAAAACCACCTGTTCTGCACCTAATGCGCAACACGGAGCACTGACGCTCGAATATGGCTGGGAAAACAGGGAAACCGACATGTGGGGCATGTAACACCCACGATGCGGCTATATCTCCCATGTGTCGGAGCACGACTTAGAGGCATAACCGCATTGTAGGCATGTCACAAGAGGGGTAATCTTTACACATCCCATGTACTGAATAAGAAAGGGATAAAGAGTTGGCTTACAATCGCCACTTCACACAATACATAAATATAGCATTACATCATCCAGAATACAATCAAGGTCCGACTACGGAACCTAAATAAAGACAACCCCAAATGCTAGATCCCCGATCGCCCCGACTGGGCTCCACTACTGATCAACTAGAAAATGAAGCAACACAACGAATACGATCTTCATCGAGCTCCCACTTGAGCTGGGTTGCGTCACTTGCACTGGTATCATCGGCACCTGCAACTGATTTTTGGAAGAAACTGTGAGTCACGAGGACTCAGCAATCTCACACCCGCGAGATCAAGACTATTTAAGATTATTGGTAGGAGAAGGGGTAATGAGGTGGTGCTGCAGCAAGCACTAAGCATATATGGTGGCTAACTTACGCAAATGAGAGCGAGAAGAGAAGCAAAGCAACAGTCATTGTCGGTGTAAAAAACTGGCGGATCTCGGGTAGGGGGTCCTGAACTGTGCGTCTAAGGAGGATGGTAATAGTAGGCAGGGGACACGATGTTTTACCCAGGTTCGGGCCCTCTTGATGGAGGTAGAACCCTACGTCCTGCTTGATTTATTCTTGATGATATGAGTATTACAAGAGTTGATCTACCACGAGATCGGAGAGGCTAAACCCTAGAAGCTAGCCTATTTTATGATTGTATGTTGTCCTATGGACTAAAACCCTCCAGTTTATATAGACACCGAAAAGGGCTAGGGTTACACAAGGTCGGTTACAAAGGAGGAGATATACATATCTGTATTGCCTAGCTTGCCTTCCACGCCAAGTAGAGTCCCATCCGGACACGAGACGAAGTCTTCAATCTTGTATCTTCATAGTCTAACAGTCCGGCCAAAGGATATAGTCCGGCTGTCCGGAGACCCCCTAATCCAGGACTCCCTCAGTAGCCCCTGAACCAGGCTTCAATGACGTTGAGTCCGACGCGGAGTATTGTCTTCGGCATTGCAAGGCGGGTTCCTCCTCTGAATACACCACGGAAGAATTTGAATATAAGGATAGTGTCCGACCCTGCAAAATAAGTTCCACATACCACCGTAGAGAGAATAATATTTCCACAAATCTAATCTGCTGACTTGCTTTGGCAACACGACATTATGCCACGGCCCGGTGATTATTCGAACCGTTCCCATTAACTAGCCCTGCACATAACGCGAGGCAATTTTTTGACACGTCTTGTCAAAGTAGAGATCGTGTCCCCCTTATTACGGGATTCTCATCAATAAGGGCGTGGGTAAACCAACCGCGCCATCGATTACAGCGCTTGGGGGATAAGCGAGTTTTACCAGGCTAGTGGGGGCGCATAGTTTCGGCCACCCTTATAAAGGGACAAGGTTTAACCTTCTTCTACCCACGCCTTCTTCCTCCTTGCTCATCCACTCTAGCGCTCTCGATCTCCACCGCCCAAGCCTACATCCTTCCCCTCAACCTTCCCCAATCATGTCCGGAGCAGGAGGCAAATGGATGGCTTCCTCCGTTACGGAGGGTCACATCAAGAAGCTGCGCGGTGCCGGATACTTGGCTGCGAATATTGCGCATTGGCTGCCCGCTACAAGGCAGATCATTCCTACCCCTGAACCTCACGAGAGGGTAGTCTTCCTCCACCACTTCCTTCGCGGACTGGGGTTTCCCCTCCATCCATTCATCCGTGGTCTCATGTTCTACTACGGGCTGGACTTCTATGATATGGCCCCGAACTTCGTCCTCAACATTTCGGCGTTCATCATCGTGTGTGAGGCTTTCCTCCGCATCCGGCCCCACTTCGGCCTGTGGTTAAAGACCTTCAATATCAAGCTGAAGGTGGTGGGCGGCCAACAAGTAGAATACGGCGGAGCCATGGTGGGCAAGATGCCCAACGTTATATGGCTTGAAGGCTCCTTCATGGAGACCATAAAGGGGTGGCAGTCGGCATGGTTCTACATCACCGAGCCGCACGGCGCCAAATGGGTGGCTGCCCCCAAGTTTCGATCCGGAATCCCCACACAGCTCACCTCCTGGAAAGAGAAGGGCCTATCCTGGGGTTCATCGGTGGAGCTAGACGGACTCCAGAAATGTATCCGGAATATGGCAGGCAAGAAGCTCAAGCTTGTCAACATAGTCCAGGTCATGCTCATCCGCCGGATCCTCCCGTGCCAACAATGGGACTTCAACTTGTGGGAGTTCCAGCACCAGACGCTAAGCGAGCTCTTCGACACGACGCACAAGGACGTCTGGAAGGTGCTGTTCAAGGGCGCCGAGGTCCCTCCCTCCCTCACCGAGGACCGCGGGCTAAGCGCGAAGCGCCGAGCGCATTCGGTGAGTTCTATACATCCGGTAGGATATTTTATTTCCCCTAGCTTAATCATGTGCGGGGTCTGATCTCCATCCCTTTGACAGGACTGGGTGGAGACGTCGAGGCAGATTAACTGTCCGGCCCTTCTGCCCGAAGACACTGCGGATGCTCTCCTGACGAAGATGCTGACTCCGGCTCCTTACGAGGTGCGGAGAAGACCAAGAAGGCCAAGGGAACCCGAAAGAGTTCCCGACGCCAGGTGTTATCGGACTCATCGTCCGATAACTCCGTGACGCACTCCTCCCCCGAAGACGAGGAGGACGACGAAGATACTCCCCCTCCAGTCGGGGGAGACAAGAAAAGGAAGGCCGCCCCAACCGGGGGGGGGGGGGGGAAGGGTCTAAGAAGGGAAGGACTCTGCTTCTGGACTACTCTACCACCGCCGCCGAAGGCGAAGACGAGTGGCTGCTCAGGGCCCAGCCCCTGGCATAGTCGTAAGTATTCGAATGCCAGAGTAACTCATAGCATTCATTTGTCGCACTATTTATTCTAACGCCGAATTATGATTATGCAGACCGCCACGAGCCCGTATTGACGTATCGTCGGATGTCTCCCTGGGCTCATCGGATATGGATAGCGATCCACTTCCGACCGCCACCTCCCCCTGCCCTATGGACAACACCGAGGTATTGACTCAAGAGGCACCGGGTCGAGGGGAGACAGTCCCAGAGGCACCTCAAGGTGACCTTGCGAACTCCGGGAGCAGAGGGAGCAAGGCTCCCGAGGTCTCCGAGTTCGGCCCTCAGCTGAACACCGCGCCGAAACCCCCAGTGGTTCCGGACTCGGGCAGGAGGCCTCCTTCTAAAAGGGGCAAGACGCCTGTGCCAGTGACTTCTGTCCATCCAGAAGCACCGGACAGTCTGCTGGGAGCGCTTCGCAGCGCTTCCATCGACGAAGAGCACCGCACTATTATGAGTGCAGTGGTCCAGAAGGTTCAGTCCGCCAAGAGCGGACTGACTGAAGCCTGTGCTAGCCTTCTAGCAGGCTTTGAGGTAAGTTTATAGGAAAAATATTACCGCATAGACAGTAGGGCCCGATGCTCTGTTCGGTGTTCTCAAAGAAAAGCCGAATAGAGGATCAAACAATATCGCAGGAGTCTAATATAAGTATGTCTATATGCGTATGTAGGCTTTGCTGCTGGCCTCAGCCGCACTGACTGTGGAGGTCGCCACACTGAAGCAGGACCTCGAAGGGTTCAAGAAAGAACTCGTCCTTGCCAAGAGGCAGATCGAGGAGAACAAACATAATTAGTACCTAGTCTATGGATATATATATATAAAGAATGCGATTGAAGAATGACAGGATCATCGTAAATTTACCAGGGGCCACGACTAAGGTGGCGACCCTAAAGCAAGCACTATCCAAGGCCGAAAACGAAGCGGCCAAGGAGCGCACTGAACGGGAACGGCATGAGGCACGGGTGGGCGAGGTGAAGCAAGAGCTCCACGCTCTCGTGACGAAGCACGAGGTGTTGGAGCTTGACTTGAAGACGCGAGAGTCCGAGCTTGCCACCGCCCGTGAAAGTGCAAAGAGTGCCAAGGCCGAAGCATAGAAGGACCTCCAGGAGATTGATGCAATGAAGAAGATAGCGGCGGGTAAGGCATTCTATATGCAAAGCAAGCATGTGAAAGTAAATTACCTGTTACTTACCCGAATATGGAGCTCTCCAGGAGCATTCGCAGATTTGCCCCGCAGCATGTCGGATGCCACACAATTTTACCAGGCCGAGGAGGGAAGCTCAACGAAGAAGCTGTTTTGGTCTCAGTATACTAGGACCGAACACCCGATGCCTCTGAGCAACCAGCTGAAGCAACTAGTCGAGCTGCACAAGGCGGCCGAACAGGCCATGAAGGGTTTTATAGTCTGGATGTGGCTTGGTGACGCCCTTCCCAACAGCTACTTCGGCCTGGTGAGGCGGCTTGTAGATGCCTGCCCACGGCTGGAAGTCATCAAGCGGCTGTCTGCATCGAAGGTGCACGCCGGGCTTTCGCCCGTGTGAAGGTGCAATGGGCCAAGCTGGACGCCGTGAAGCTTATTAAGGAAGGGCCGCCGGAGGGCAAGGAGCATCTCCACCCCGAGATGTACTATGAGGGTGTACTGAAGGGTGGTCGTCTCGTAGCGGACGAGTGTACGAAAGATATAATATTCGAGTAAACTCGCTTGTGTAATCCTGTATTTATGAAAACTTGTTCATATGCGTTATGCAACACTTGTTTGAATTTAAAATAATACCTTCTGTTCGGCTGTTTATCAAATCTAAGAGATGGCTAGTCGTTGGCTTCTTCCCCCACGCCACGAGTGATGGGGTGTTCGAGATAAACCTGAGCACTCTTGTTCCCATTGTTGGGTCCTTCGAGGGAGGTGCTCAGCACAACGAACAAGGCAATCAAACTATAATGCATTATCACTCTCACTTAGCCATAGAATTCTATAATTTTAAATTTTGGCGAAGCCCCTAGTATTCGGAAGGCCGAATTCGGGGCGCGATGCACGCCTTAAGCCGGATAGGGCCGACTCCTCGCTCTAAGCGGCATATGTCTTTAGGGACTCGAACAGCGACCAGTCTCTCGCCTTATCATGACAGTCAGTTTTAGCTTTCTCTACTGAGGTGCTTAGCCCAGCAGAACCGGGGCACAATCGCAGTAGGTCTCCCAGTGCTACCTTAGCCGATATAGCGGAACGTAAGCTACCAAAACATGGGAGCCAGGCAAACCCAACTATTGACCCAAGACATGATTTGGAGCTGATGCATATAATGCTATAAGTTCGGGGTGCCGCACTATCGAAAGTGTTCGGACTTCTCACGCCGTATTATGGGGTATGTTTAAGCCCCTAGTGTATTGGTCGTACCAGAGTGTACGGGTGCTGGATGTCATGAATGAACATATATATAAAAAAGAAGAATGCAATAATAGTCTTAATGCTATGCATTTTTTATTCAAAAAGGTGCGTTAAAGCAGAATGATACAAGTAGTGCGATAAGAAAAAAGTAGGACTCTTTGACATGTCCCTTCCAAGTGCAAGCTGAGGAATAGTATTAAAACAAATATTTCACTCGTTATCGTAATCCACCTGGGAGTTCCGTGGTGTGATGTAGCTTCTGCCTCCTTGGATACTGCATCATGTGTTCGGCAATCGCACTGCTGGACAGGGTTTCCAGAGATTGACGTCCTGAAAGAGAAAAATAACAAAGCGGGAAGCCCCTACCGCAGTTTAAGCCACGACTTGGGGCGTGCCGCCATCGTGCCCCCCTCCCTGCCTGTGCCCATGGTATTTTTAATGTGTAATTATGTACGCGTGGCACGGATTTCGCCATTTGGCTGGGGCCGGGGTGGGGGCCTCATTGCTATGCGAGGTCGGGACGTGCCAGGCGGTCCGGTTGCCGATTACTCCGGGCGTGCTTTAAGTTGTCTGGGTCCTTAATCGCTGAACTAGTGGATTGCCTTAAAAAGCTGCTTTGCGCTTCTGCTGTGAGGGCCGTAGTGTGCTCCTCCGTGGGGAGAGAGCGCTCTGTGTTTCCATTGACTGTGATGACCCCCCGAGGCCCTGGTATCTTGATCTTGAGATATGCATAATGTGGTACCGCATTGAATCTTGCAAATGCGGTTCGTCCGAGCAGTGCATGGTAGCCACTTTGGAACGGGACTATGTCGAAGATTAACTCTTCGATTCGGAAGTTATCCGGAGATCCAAAGACCACTTCCAGTGTTACTGAGCCTGTGCAATGGGCCTCTACACCTGGTATGACGCCTTTAAAGGTCATTTTGGTGGGCTTGATCGTTGAGGGGTCTATACCCATTTTGCGCGCTGTGTCCTGATAAAGCAGGTTCAGGCTGCTGTCGCCGTCCATTAGGACTCGAGTGAGGTGACATCCGTCAATGATTGGGTCTAGGACCAGTGCGGCGAATCCGCCATGATGGATGCTAGTGGGGTGGTCCCTGCGATCAAAAGTGATCAGACAGGAGGACCATGGGTTGAACTTTGGGGCGACTGGCTCCAACGCATATACGTCCCTGAGCGCACGCTTCCGCTCCCTCTTGGGGATGTGGGTTGCGTATGTCATGTTCACCGTCTGCACTTGTGGGGTGAACCTCTTCTGTCCTCCGGTGTTCGGCTGCCGGGAGCGCGACTCCCAAGGGAAAAGTAGGTGGTGGTGAGGCAAATGGTAAAACCAAGGTTGGGCCTTGCTGGAGGAGTTTTATTCAAAGCGAACTGTCAAGGGGTCCCCATAACACCCAACCGTGTAAGGAACGCAAAATCAAGGAACATAACACCGGTATGACGGAAACTAGGGAGGCAAGAGTGGAACAAAACACCAGGCATAAGGCCGAGCCTTCCATCCTTTACCAAGTATATAGATGCATTAATATAAACAAGAGATATTGTGATATCCCAACATAACCATGTTCCAAATATGGAACAAACTTCATCTTCACTTGCAACTAACAACGCTATAAGAGGGGCTGAGCAAAAGCGGTAACATAGCCAAACAACGGTTTGCTAGGAAAGGTGGGTTAGTGGCTTGACATGGCAATATGGGAGGCATGATATAGTAAGTGGTAGGTATCGCGGCATTGCAAAAGAGCGAGCAACAAGCAAGCCAAGATAGAAGTGATTTCGAGGGTATGGTCATCTTGCCTGAGATCCCACAAGGAAGAAGAACGAGTCCGTGAAGAAGACAAACGGATGAAGTCGAACGGATCCTCACAAACGCGACGCTATCGGAACAAACCCGAAGAGGAAACACCGGAAAGAAGCAAACAACATAGTAAACAACCACCACATAAACATGGCATGATGCACAACCAAGTATGATGCATGTCCAGTTTAATGAAGCATGGCATGGCAAAGTGCACAAGCAATCCTACAAATTAAGTGGAGCTCAATATGCAACGGGTTGCATATTGACGGAACACCACATCACTTATTTAGTTCGATCTCGTTTTTGTACCCAACAATATTAAATGTTGTTAAACATGGCAAGATGTGAAGCATAATAAAACTACCTAACTAGGAAAGTTTAAATGAGGCCGGAACCATTCCGGAAAATCCTCATAAGCATATATTAGATTTGGTACTGTTCTGTCCTAAAGCATATTTTAGAGTTGTTGAACATTCAAGATGAGTGCACCATGTCAAACTAGGCATTTTTCTACCCCAAGTGCATATAAAGTTTATTAAGTTTGGAGCTACGGTTATTTAGTCATGAATTAAAGCATTTTAACATGGCATAGGAGAAAATTTAACCAAACAGTATTTTAAATATTTTAAACATGGATGAAAGTGACATATTATGAAACTAGACAAAATTCTAAACATTTTACATATAAAGTTTATTGGGTTCCGATGCACGGGTGAAAAGTTATTATATGCATGATCCTAGGGACTAATCTGCAAAACTGATCTCTCTGGAAAAAAAGGAAAAAAATGCCAAACGGGGAAAAAAACTACGCGGGCCAAATCTGAGGCAGACTGGGCTTCTCACCACGACACTTGGGTCGGCTTGGTGGTGAACTGGGGTGGCCGAAGGGCGCGGCTGGGCCGGTCGCAGCTGGGCCTTGCTGGATCGAACGAGGGGGGTGCGGGGGCCGCGGTCCACGCGCTCGCTACTGGACAGGACGAGAAGCAGGGCACGGAGGCGAGGCGATGTAGACGGCGGTCAATGGTTGTGGCGCGATGCGGCAAGAGCTCCAGCTACGGATCAAAGCAAGGAGGCTGGGAACAGACCGAGGTGCTCCGGATCCGGCGGATCCCCACCGGATCGGGCGAAGAACGCGACCGGTGGCGAGCTCCACGGGCGGTGATGGTTCCTGCAGTCAGCAATGGAGGAAGGGGAGTCCAGTGAGAGAGAGGAGAGAAACAAGGAAGGAGATGGGATGGCAGCCTGCGGGGCGCCGACGACAAGGCGGAGCATGACGGCGGCGAGGATCCGGCGTACGCGGGGTTGGGGCGAGGTAGAGGAGCGCTCAGGCGCTGTCGCTTCTTGGGGTGGAGAGGGAGGAGAACGAGGCCCCTGCTCGGGCGAGCAGCGACGCAGATCCGGGCCTCCAGGCCCAGATCGGGGTCTGGGAGGGCCTCGTGAGAGCTCCGCGGGCCGCGGTGGTGGGATGGCTGGCTGGGACGCGACATGGAGGCTTTGGAGTGGTGGAGGGAGTTGCTCAGGTGGCGCAGGCCATTGGCAGCTTGCCAAGTGGCACAGAGGAGGTGGAGTTCGCCAGAAATTGAGGAGGAGGAGGAGGGTTGGCTGTGGCCGGAGGCACGATTCGAGGGGAAGGGGTCTAGGGGGTAGGGGAAGACTAGGGATACCCAAATTTGGAAGGGAGGGGTGCTTAAATAGGGTAGGGGGGTCTAGGGTTAGGGGAACTAGTCTGTTTTCGGATCATTTGATCTCGATCGGATGGTTCGAAACGTATGGGTAGTGTAGAAGGCCATGGGCTGCAGAAGAGAAGTGAGGGAGAGGCCCGATAGTAGTTTTCGGAGACCTAAAACGTCCGACGATAGACCGGTAGCGGTGCCGCGATAGTTATGCGTTGGGGCATCAAACGGATTCCGAATGCGATGAAATTTGGCAGGCGGCCTACCTACTCTATAATTAGACCGCATGCGAACTTTCATCCCATTCCGAGAACATTTTCCGGCCACTTATAAAATAATATTTTGAAGGTGCCGCGGGCGCGTGCAAGTGTGTCTGGACTCAGAACGGACAATGGAGAGAACGAGGAGACCGAGACGGATGCAAGTTTTGAAAACATGATGATGCAATGCACATGATGACATGCCAAGATGCAACACGCAAGCGAATGACAAGGTAACAGTAGCGAATAACTGGAAGACACCTGGCGCATCGGACTCGGGGCGTAACAACACTCCACCACTACGAGAGGATCTCGTCCCGAGATCTAGGATGGGACCGGAGGGAAACGGAAGAGGAAAGAAGAGGTAAAACTAAGTTGCTTCTTTGACAAATAAGTGAAACCAATGAAACTTGCGAGGTTGAACAAATTGAAAGAAAGAATACAACGAAAATGAACGAAGTTGAAAACACTTTGTTAGAAAAGATGAACAAGGAACCTTACTAGGACCTTGTCGGTCGAAAGACATGAGAAAAGAGTTGCGACTAACAAGAAGTACATACAGGCACTCCGGTTGAAACAATATGTACAAGGAACGATAAAGAACAATTATGACAACACTCCGGTTAAAACATGATAGAGATGGAATAAGAATGATGTAATTTGGACAGCACTCCGACTGTAATTGAAAGGAATTGAACATGAACTTGACAAGATAAGAGTATACTTGATAAAATCAACAACACACTGCCTCCGGAACTATTAAAAAAAGCATAAGGGGTAAGAAAGATCTCAGACAGCACTCCGGTTGGGAAGGGAGGCAAAACTTAATAGAATGGGAAGAACTTGAAAAGAGCGCACGACACTCCGGTTGAATGGATAAGCACGAAAAGAACATGATCTTCGCAAATTCGAGATGATGTTTGAAAAGAGCAACCTCACAATGCCTCCAGAAGAAGAAATAATATAGATCATTGAAATGAAAGGATGGAGAAGAAAAGGTCAACTTATGCCACAAGTGAGCTTGAAGATCACCCTTCCAAGAAAGTTATAACGGAGTTGTTGGAAAACCAACAACGAAAAGGATAAGCTTGATATGGACTTATAGAAGACATCTCAAAATTATGAGGTGACAACTTGCCACTCACGGAAAAGATTTGATTGGGAGCTAGAAAAAGATAGAAATCTTCTTCCACCGAGGTGATAAGGATAAAACTTGGATCATAGATAATCACTATAAGGAGCAACATTCCCAATGGAAGGCTTTAGGTGAAATTTATACCAAGATAAATCCATGGAAGAAAGTGATGGGTTTAAATGCCTCATTCTTGTGAAAGAAGAATGATATATTACCACCTCAAAAGATAAGGGAGAACAATTGCACTCCAGATTGCAAGATGAAGAATGCTTGAGCTCCTCTGAAAAGAATCTCAATGAACACTTCGAGAAGGAATTACATCCTTGATGAACCATCATGTAGAGCCTCCATGAAGAACTCCGGTAATAAAAAGGATAACAAAAAGAAAGAGAAGTTGAAAACACAAGGTGAAGCCTTGCGATGATTTAGATGGAGCTTCGCGACGAGATAATGCGGAAGACCTGGAACTCCGGAAAAGAAAGATGAACAAATGAAATCAAGAATTTTGATGAACCT
Organism: Triticum urartu; assembly: GCF_003073215.2. Taxonomy (NCBI): domain Eukaryota; kingdom Viridiplantae; phylum Streptophyta; class Magnoliopsida; order Poales; family Poaceae; genus Triticum; species Triticum urartu. The sequence goes on along the minus strand of NC_053023.1, from coordinate 418,635,287 downwards.
CCGGAATAAGGAATTAATCACTTGGATGAAATCAGAATAAGAATTACATTATGCTTATCCTTCACTAATTAAATTGATGACAAGCAACAGATTTGGCATACTACTTATTCTCGTTGAAAGGATTAAGATAGATATAGCGCAAAGTTGAGAAAGTCCTCAACGAACCACCGGTAGGATTTGACAGAACCAATGAATTGCCATGATAAATGAAAGAAGAGGAATCTTGGAAGAACCACCGTAAGAATTGAAAATGAACGAAGAGAAAATAAAGAAACACTGGGAAGAATTAGAAAACGAATGAAGATACTTGAAGGAAATTAGATACATGAGAATGAATAGATCACGAGCTGATTAGAGAATATTTGAACGATGCACCGGTAAGATTGGAAAACGAGAGCTCAAAGCTGGAATGAATAATTCCGAGATGATGGGCTCCGGATGGGTGAAAAGAATTTTTCACAATCGAAAACAATTATGTGAGGATGGCAACAAGCTATAACCATGAATCTTTGGAAGAACGGGTAAGAATTTAAGAGGAACTATTCTTTGGTCTACAAATGTTGAGAATGACGATGAGAACACCATCATGAATTGTTGAGATACTCCGGGAGAATGAAAAGAGAAGAGTTTTAGCCAACAATGAAAAGAATTTGACCGATCTTGGAGAAATACAAATGAGTGATGATAATTCATTCTTACGTCAAACTTGGAAAAATAATTTGAGAGTAACTCCGGGAAGATTAGAAGAGTCAGGTAAGATCCTGGGAAAATACCTATGGGTTAGGGCCCACTCAAAAGATACAACGTTGAACAATTTAAGAGAGAGCCTGCACCGGATGAATTAAATGGCTTGAATGAGATAACAACCTCGAAATAGGTTGAACGGATCTTGAATGAAAAGACGAGCCTTCTGAGATATCTTCAGCACTCCAGAACAAATGAATAGCGAGAAGTGAAAGATTAAGAGGTGCACCGGCATGAGAAAGCATTTGAAACGAGGAGAGGATATGCTCGACAAAGTTTGAATTGAAACCATCGGAGAAGAAAAAATAACGAAGAATGATGAACTTGAAGCTTCCTTATTATCTTCCTAAGAATCACCGGATAAGAACATGAAGGAAAAACAATGGAGAGACTTCCCATCCATAAAATGGTACTTGATTAAGAAATCCAAGTCTTTGAAGAAAAAGGGTGGGAGGGTGAGAAAATAAAGACAATTTGGGACGGATGAAACAAACACCATTGAGAAGACTTAGAGTTGATCTTGCGGATGTTGAAAAAGATCAGATCCACTTGAAAAGAGACACACCGGTTCAGATGAAATTGAGATGGCAAACTCGAAGATCAAGAAGGATTAGTATTCACATAGGAATATGAGAACACCGCTTAGGAAAGGTATGGAATCAACACTTGACTTTGAAGCAACTCGAATACCACAATAACACCAAAACAAGGATTGACTTGTAGAATAAGCCGGAACAAACATATGATAGAGATTTCGTCCAAAGTTTTCGTGGTGGGGCCCACACGGGCTCGATCGTACATCACCATCATGTACAAGGCAGTGCACATGACATGCGAAGCGTCCCCGAGTCAGCATAGCCAAGGACTCTTTAAGACACAACGAGACCACTATAAAACCAACCGTGGATAGGCGGACCACTAGACATCGAACCCCAATTTCATATCATACATCTATCGGAAAGATATCCTAGGAGCTACTTGAATTCCCACTTATAAACTCCCGAAACTTTCTGGTTATGCAATCAGGTGTTGGGTATACAGGGGAAGCATAATATCTCACCCAAAACTAGCAAATCCTACATCCAGTTGTATCCATCCTTCAACACATAACCAAGAAACCTTCGGAAATCGTTTATCTCAACCTTCGAAAAGCATCCGTTATACGAGTTATGGCAATACTCCCGAAATCCCGCCCCAGTACTAGGTGGCGTCGAGGTTATCTCACCAACAACTGCATAAAAGAGATTTTCGATGTCGGCGAAACTCAGGTATTCTAGAACTGCAACGATAAAATAGTGACGACAACACCTCAGAGCTCAACTCCCCGGGACACTGCCACAACCCCTAAATGTCAGGAGGAACCAAGGACAATGTTCTCGTCACAAAACCATCGGAATGATTCCAAGATACCCGCGTGATCCTAAATTTTTTTAGTGAAATTTGAGAAGAGAAGAGTCAAAACTCTACGTCAAGAAGCCTCACCAGAGCAACAAAGGGACTGAGGAGTAAAAAGAATCCTACTCTCCGATACATATAATCCTATAAGACTCAAAACATTTTTTTCTAGACTCAACAACGCCAGCGATTCGATCAAGCAGGGGGCTCCTAAGCCGGGGAAGGCTCTGATACCATCTTGTAACACCCATGATGCGGCTATATCTCCCACGTGTCGGAGCACGACTTATAGGCATAACCGCACTGTAGGCATGTCGCAAGAGGGGTAATCTTTACACATCCCATGTACTGAATAAGAAAGGGATAAAGAGTTGGCTTACAATCGCCACTTCACACAATACATAAATATAGCATTACATCATCCAGAATACAATCAAGGTCCGACTACGGAACCTAAATAAAGACAACCCCAAATGCTAGATCCCCGATCGCCCCGACTGGGCTCCACTACTGATCAACTGGAAAACGAAGTAACACAATGAACACAATCTTCATCGAGCTCCCACTTGAGCTGGGTTGTGTCACCTGCACTGGTATCATCGGCACCTGCAACTGATTTTTGGAAGAAACTGTGAGTCACGAGGACTCAGCAATCTCACACCCGCGAGATCAAGACTATTTAAGCTTATGGGTAGGAGAAGGGGTAATGAGGTGGAGCTGCAGCAAGCACTAAGCATATATGGTGGCTAACTTACGCAAATGAGAGCGAGAAAAGAAGCAAAGCAATGGTCGTGAAACTATAATGATCAAGAAGTGATCCTGAAACTACTTACGTTCAAGCATAACACAAGAACCGTGTTCACTTCCCGGACTCCGCCGGAAAGAGACCATCACGGCCACACACGCGGTTGATGCATTTTATTTAAGTTAAGTGTCAAGTTCTCTACAACCGGACATTAACAAATTCCCATCTGCAGGGGTGTCCCAACTTAGCCAATCACAACCTCTCACGGTCAACGAATGATATTCCTTCTCCCAGGACGACCCGATCAGACCCGGAATCCCGGTTACAAGACATTTCGACAATGGTAAAACAAGACTAGCAAGACCGCCCGATGCGCCGACATCCTGATAGGAGCTGCACATATCTCGTTATCAGGGCAACACCGGATGAGCGCTCCGTACAACTAAAACCAGCCCTCAAGTTTCCCCGAGGTGGCGTTGCAAAGGACTCTAGTTCGGACCAACACTTAGACAAGCACTGGCCCGGGGGGGCTTAAAATAAAGATGACCCTCGGGAGCGCGACTCCCAAGGGAAAAGTAGATGGTGGTGAGGCAAATGGTAAACCCAAGGTTGGGCCTTGCTGGAGGAGTTTTATTCAAAGCAAACTGTCAAGGGGTCCCCATAACACCCAACCGTGTAAGGAACGCAAAATCAAGGAACATAACATCGGTATGACGGAAACTAGGGAGGCAAGAGTGGAACAAAACGCCAGGCATAAGGCCGAGCCTTCCACCCTTTACCAAGTATATAAATGCATTAATATAAACAAGAGATATTGTGATATCCTAACATAACCATGTTCCAAACATGGAACAAACTTCATCTTCACCTGCAACTAAGAACGCTATAAGAGGGGCTGAGCAAAAGCGGTAACATAGCCAAACAACGGTTTGCTAGGAAAGGTGGGTTAGAGGCTTGACATGGCAATATGGGAGGCATGATATAGCAAGTGATAGGTATCGCGACATAGCAAAAGAGCGAGCAACAAGCAAGCAAAGATAGAAGTGATTTCGAGGGTATGGTCATCTTGCCTGAGATCCCACAAGGAAGAAGAACGAGTCCGTGAAGAAGACAAACGGACGAAGTCGAACGGATCCTCACAAACACGACGCTATCGGAACTAACCCGAAGAGGCAACACCGGAAAGAAGCAAACAACATAGTAAACAACCACCACATAAACATGGCATGATGCACAACCAAGTATGATGCATGTCCGGTTTAATGAAGCATGGCATGGCAAAGTGCACAAGCAATCCTACAAATTAAGTGGAGCTCAATATGCAACAGGTTGCATATTGGCGGAACACCACATCACTTATTTAGTTCGATCTCGTTTATGCACCCTAACAATATTAAATGTTGTTAAACATGGCAAGAGGTGAAGCATAATAAAACTACCTAACTAGGCAAGTTCAAATGAGGCCGGAAACAACAAATAACCATTCCGAAAATCCTCATGAGCATATATTAGATTTGGTACTGTTCTATCCTAAAGCATATTTTAGAGTTGTTGAACATGCAAGATGAGTGCACCATGTTAAACTAGGCATTTTTCTACCCGAAATGCTTATAAAGTTTATTAAGTTTGGAGCTACGGTTATTTAGTTATGAATTAAAGCATTTTAACATGGCATAGGAGCAAATTTAACCAAACAACATTTTAAATATTTTAAACATGGATGAAAGTGACATATTATGAAACTAGACAAAATTCTAAACTAGACAATATTTTACACATAAAGTTTATTGGGCTCCGATGCATCGGTGAAAAGTTATTATATGCATGATCCTAGGGACTAATCTGCAAAACTAATCTCTCTGGAAAAAAGGAAAAAAACCAAACGGGAAAAAAAGTACGCGGGCCAAACCTGAGGCGGACTGGGCTGCTCACCACGGCACTTGGGCCGGCTTGGTGGTGTAGTGGGGTGGCCGAAGGGCGTGGCTGGGCCGGTCGCAGCTGGGCCTTGCTGGATCGAATGAGGGGGGTGCGGGGGCCGCGGTCAACGCGCTCGCTCCTGGACAGGATGAGAAGCAGGGCACGGAGGCGAGGCGATGCAGACGGCGTTCAATGGTTGTGGCGCGACGCGGCAAGAGCTCCGGCTACAGATCAAAGCAAGGAGACCGGAAACAGACCGAGGTGCTCCGGATCCGGCGGATCCCCACCGGATCGGGCGAAGAACGCGACCGACGGCGAGCTCCACGGGCGGTGATGGTTCCTACAGTCAGCAATGGAGGAAGGGGAGTCCGGTGAGAGAGAGGAGAGAAATGAGGAAGGAGATGGGATGGCAACCTGCGGGGCGCCGGCGACAAGGCGGAGCACGACGGCGGTGAGGATCCGGCGTCTGCGGGGTTGGGGCGAGGTAGAGGAGCGCTCGGGCGCTGTCGCTTCTTGGGGTGGAGCGGGAGGAGAACGAGGCCCCTGCTCGGGCGAGCGGCAGCGCAGATCCGGGCCTCCGGGCCCAGATCGGTGTCTGGGCGGGCCTCGTGCGAGCTCCGCGGGCCACGATGGTGGGATGGCTGGCTGGGACGCGACGTGGAGGCTTTGGATTGGTGGAGGGCGTTGCTCAGGTGGCGCAGGCCAGTGGCAGCTTGCCAAGTGGCATGGAGGAGGTGGAGGTCGCCGGAAATTGAGGAGGAGGGTTGGTTATGGCTGGAGGTGCGATTTGAGGGGAAGGGGTCTAGGGGGTAGGGGAAGACTAGGGATGCCCAAATTTGGAAGGGAGGGGTGCTTAAATAGGGTAGGGGGGTCTAGGGTTAGGGGACCTAGTCCATTTTCAGACCATTTGATCTTGATCAGATGGTTCGAAATGTATGGGTAGTGTAGAAGGCCATGGGCTGCGGAAGAGAAGAGAGGGAGAGGCCCGATAGCAGTTTTCGGAGACCGAAAACGTCCGATGATAGACCGGCAGCGGTGCCGCTATAGTTATTCGTTGGGGCATCAAACGGACTCCGAATGCGATGAAATTTGGCAGGCGGCCTACCTACTCTATAATAAGACCGCATGCCAACTTTCAACCCATTCCGAGAACATTTTCCAGCCACTTATAAAATAATATTTCGTAGGTGCCGCGGGCGCGTGCAAGTGTGTCTGGACTCAGAACGGACAACGGAGAGAACGAGGAGACCGGGACGGATGCAAGTTTTGAAAACATGATGATGCAATGCACATGATGACATGCCAAGATGCAACATGCAAGCGAATGACAAGGTAACAATAGCGAATAACTGGAAGACACCTGGCGCATCGGACTCAGGGCGTCACAGGGCACACCTGTCCGGATGACGTGGCGCAGACTAGTCCAATGGAGGAGCTGGCCCATGACCTCTTCGCCACCGACAACCGTTCATGTGGGTCATGGGGGCCAGCAACGTGGCACCGCTCCAGCATCGCCTCTGGGTAGGGCGACCGCGGTGAGCGACACGCTCATTATCGCTAGACACGGTCAGTTTCAGTGTGCCGAGGGTGGCGTTAGAGCTGTGGCACGACCAGCAGATCAACAGCCGGCTAGTCGAGGATTCACGGGGCGCCGAAGTGCGCGCTTGCCGCGACGCGTTCACAGAGTGGTGTAGCGCGGCCAACTGCATCGCCAGGACCTGAGACCATGCCGGGTCGTCTTGCTTTTTAAATGACATGTGGGGTCACATGTGAGCAAAGGGCATCTTCAACGTTGCCACGACCGCAGCTGACTAACCTGGCACACCAAAAACCCTCGTCCCTCACGTTGTCGCGCGGTGCGTTCCCAGCCGGTGCCACCTTCCCGCATTCATGCCGTCCATCTGTATGCCGTCGTTAAGAAGCTCTGTGCCCGAGGAACAAACTCCGGCGACTTAATGACGCGCCCGGATGCTTTGGCCTCACCGGAATGCTACTTAAAGAGGCAATGCCCAGCTAACCTCCACACCTTACCGCATCGTCCTGCTACCTAGCACCACATCCGCCAAGACCGCGAATGCGAACGCTCTGCGGGAGAGCCTTGTCTTCGGGGATGAAGCTCGAGGTCGCCGCCCTCGCTCAAGTCGCCGCTCAAGACACAATAGCGATGTAGCCGGACACGGACGCGGCCGCACAAGCAGTGGCCACGATGGCGGCCGACGACGGGAGCACCGTCAGCCACGCGTCCTACTTGCCGCCATCCGAGGATGAGTAGGGCATGGGAGGCGGCAGGGCATGGTGTGCCAACTGGCCGATCTGTCTCCCGTGTTCTACTCTTCCTCGTCGGAGACCGCACCCTCGTCTTGAACCCCGCCCCTGTACATGGAGATCGCAGATGGAGGACGTCAGTCGCCACCATAGAATAGGTTTAGGGTCGGGTTTATTTTATTTTTCTTTGCTATAAAAGTTCGAAATTTAATAAAAATCTATCATGTTTGCGTTAATCTCGGCTGGTGTATATGAACTTTCACAATAATATAGTATATTGTAGGATTACTAGCAAGATGCCCGTGCATTGCACGGAACATCAAGATCTTGTGGGACAAAAGGATGAACGAGGGAAGGCCTTATCTGCAAATGTGGATAGGAGTGCGGGTAAATTGTCATAGTTTCCTTCATATCCGTTAGATATAGATCAGACGGCTTATATTGCAGGATGGCACATCATCACCAACTATGCTTTTTATTGAACCGAGACAAAGCTAAAATGCGAAGTAAACAAACACATAGGGTCTACATACACAATTTATCTTAGGCACTCCAATAGTACGCCCACTACACATTCACACATTTCACATATTTCTACATCTACGTGAACCTACGAAAGGGTTAACGTAAATTGCCTCTCTCTCTCCTCCCTAATTTTCATGGTGGTGGGCCCCTCCCGCCCCCAATCTACAGTCAATAGGTCACATATTTCACATTATGTAAATTACGTAACTAGGATTACGTAGGTGTAGCATTACTCGTCCAAAAAAATCCAACTAAGCCAACCTCCCAGCATATCGCGCGGGAAAAGACCCGGCCACGCCGTTTTAGTCGGGATTACCGGATTACTAGTAGTAGTATCGATGGATCACGCGAAGCACCAAGTTTTTTTGAGGGGGCGAAGCACCTAGTTTAAAAGGAAAAAAGGTGGTACACTCACAACACCCCTGTCATGGTCGCATTGCACCCCACACACATTCGGTCCTGCACACGGCTCATGCAAACGTAACGCGATTTAGCTTGCCTCTTCACTGACACATGGGACTGCACTTGGAGAAATTGACCATGCGCCAAACTCCCCCGCCCACCACGCGAAAATCCCCCACCCCCAAAAAATTTCCCCCAAATCCCATATTAAACCGCCATTCGGCTAACTACCCAATAATATTCCCCCAACCCCCCCCCCCCCCCCCCCCCCCCCCCCTTCCCCCTCCCAAAGCCCCCCCCCCCCCCCGTGCGGATACGTCGGCGCCACGGTTCGTCGAGGGGATGCACGGCGATCCTCTCACTCCCACAATACGCTCTCGTAGACTGCCGTCCTCGAGCCGCGCCGCCACCGCTGGCAACGTTCTTGTGGAGGCGCATGATACGTCTCCGTCGTATCTATAATTTTTGATTGTTCCATGCCAATATTCTACAACTTCCATATACTTTTGGCAACTTTTTATACTATTTTTGGGACTAACATATTGATCTGGTGCCCAGTGCCAGTTCCTGTTTGTTGCATGTTTTTTGTTTCGCAGAAAATCCATATCAAACGGAGTCCAAACGGGATAAAAACGGACGGAGATTATTGTTGGAATATATGGCAAATTTGGGAAGAAAAATCAACGCGAGACGGTTCCCGAGGGGGGCACGAGGCAGAGGGGCACGCCCCACCCCCCTGGTCGCCCCCTGACCCTCATGGCCACCCCGTAAGGCGGTTGATGCCCTTCTTTCGCCGCAAGAAAGCTAATATTCGGATAGAGATCGTGTTAAAATTTCAGGCAAATGGGAGTTATGGATCTCCGGGAATATAAGAAATGTTGAAAGGGCAGAATCTGAGAACGCAAAAACAGAGAGAGACGGAGAGACGGATCCAATCTCGGAGGGGCTCTCGCCCCTCCCACGCCATGGAGGCCAAGGACCAGAGGGGAAACCCTTCTCCCATCTAGGGAGGACGTCAAGGAAGAAGAAGACGACGGGGCCCCCTCTCCCCTTCTCTTCCGGTGGCGCCGGAACGCTGTCGTGGCCATCATCTTCACCGCAATCTTCACCAACAACTTCACCGCCATCATTACCAACTCTTCCCCCCTCTATGCAGAGGTGTAACCTCTCTCTTACCCGCTGTAATCTCTACTTAAACACGGTGCTCAATGCTATATATTATTTCCCAATGATGTATGGCTATCCTATGATGTTTGAGTAGATCCGTTTTGTCCTATGGGCTATTTGATGATCAAGATTGGTTTGAGTTGCATGTTTTATTATTGGTGCTGTCCTATTGTGCTCTTCGTGTCGCACAAGCGTGAGGGATCCCCGCTGTAGGGTGTTGCAATACGTTCATGATTCACTTATAGTGGGTTGCGTGAGTGACTGAAACACAAACCCCAGTAAGGGGGTTGTTGCGTATGGGATAAAGAGGACTTGATGCTTCAATGCTATGGTTGGGTTTTACCTTAATGATCTTTAGTAGTTGCGGATGCTTGCTAGAGTTCCAATCATAAGTGCATATGATCCAAGTAGAGAAAGTATGTTAGCTTATGCCTCTCCCTCAAATAAAATTGCAATAATGATTACCGCTCTAGTTATCGATTGCCTAGGGACAAATAACTTTCTCGTAACAAAAAGCTCTTTACTAAACTAACTTAGTTGTATCTTTACCTAAACAGCCCCTACTTTTTATTTACGTAATCTTTATTATCTTGCAAACCTATCCAACAACACCTACAAAGTACTTTTAGTTTCATATTTGTTCTAGGTAAAGCACATGTTAACCATGCGTAGAGTTGTATCGGTGGTCGATAGAACTTGAGGGAATATTTGTTCTGCCTTTAGCTCCTCGTTGGGTTCGACACTCTTACTTATCAAAACTATTGTGATTCCCTATACTTGTGGTTTATCAAGACATTTTTCTGGCGCCGTTGTCGGGGATCAATTGCGTGGGGTGAATATTCTCGTGTGTGCTTGTTTGCTTTATCACTAAGTAATTTTTATTTGCTGTTCTTAGTTGTTCTTTATCTTTAGTTATGGATATGGAACACGAAATACCAAAAAAATTAGGTGTACCTGCTGCTCATGGAGATGAGGAACCTCCTAAAACCCTCGATTCTCGTTATGTGACAGATATTATGTACTACTTTGATAATCCAGAGAAAACCCCATTCAATCTGGTAATGGGAGACACATTAGATCAACGTGAATACTTTAGGGATTATCGCTTAACTCAAAAAGGGAAACTATTATGGGATCAAATTTATATGTTGTATTGGTATGCTAGGCAACTATGCTTGAGATATGATTATACTTGTTGCTCTAGGAAAGGCTCCACACCTTCCCTTTTCATGTGAATTTAATGATAATGAAACTTTGGCTTCTTATGCTAGAGGTATATATGACTACTATGATGTGGAACAAATAGAAGAATTTGTTGCTTTTATGGGTGCTTATGAAATTGAATCTATGTTCAAAGAATATGAAAATCTTTATGATGCTGTTTACAGACCTGAAAATTTAGCTATCCTTAAATATTTTATGAGAATTATGAATACAATTCGATATTGATGCGTTTATTGAGAAAGTCTCTGTTGTCCCAGAAGAGACTAATATTTTGCAGGAATCTATGGAAGAAGAAATTGATGAAACTGTGAGCTCATTGGATGAAAAAGATGAGGAGGAGAGCAAAGAACAAAAGGAGGAAGAGCGGATTTATCACCCATGCCCACCTTCTAATGATAGTAACTCTTCAACTCATACATTGTTTAATTTCCCTTCGTGCTTACCGAAGGATGAATGCTATGATAATTGCTATGATCCCGTTGATTCTTTTGAAATATCCCTTTTTGATGATGCTTGCTATGCTTGTGGCCAAGATGCCAATATGAATTATGCTTATGGATATGAACTTGCTATAGTTCCTTATGTTAAACATGAAATTGTTGCTATTGCACCCACACATGATAGTCCTATTATCTTTTTGAATTCTCCAAACTACACTATATCGGAGAAGTTTGTGCTTATTAAGGATTATATTGATGGGTTGCCTTTTACTACTACACATGATGATTTTGATAGATATAATATGCATGTTCTTGCTGCTCCTACTTGCAATTATTATGAGAGAGAAACTATAGCTCCACCTCTCTATGTTCCCCACACGATAAAATTGCAAGAAACTGTTTATACTATGCATTGGCCTTTACTTTGTGTGCATGAATTGTTCTTTTATGACATGCCGATGCATAGGGAGAGAGTTAGGCTTCGTTGTTGCATGATATATGTTACTTTTTGCTCACTACTAAATTACAAATCATTGTTAATTAAAATTGGCTTTGATATACCTTGGGATCTGGGTGGATTCATTACTTGAGCACTATATGCCTAGCTTAATGCCTTTAAAGAAAGCGCTGCCAGGGAGACAACCCGGAAGTTTTAGAGAGTCATTTACTTCTGTTGAGTGCTTTTATATAGTTTAAAAACAAAAAATAAAGAGGGGAACCCAAAACTTTTTCAAAAAGGAAAGCGAAAGTGAGAAAGACGAGCATTGTTGAAGTGGGAGCTAGCCTTGAACTTTGTTCATGCTCACAGAAACTTTGTGAATCTTGATTACAGAAACTTTTAAATAAAAATAATTATACCCTTGTGCAATTCCATTGTACTATAAAAATAATGTGCCAAGGTTTGCCTTTAGGATGTTTACAATGCTTGTAGGTTTGTACGGGGTAGGACAAAAACTTTGGCTGTAGTGCGCAATTTTACATTTTTTACTGGAACGTCAAACGGTTCTGATTCCTTTTGCACTGTATTTCTATGCAAAGTTTTTATTTTTCCTAATTTTTTCAGAATTGTTCAAGTAGCAGAAGTATGGTGAATGTTCTGATTATTACAGACTGTTCTGTTTTAGACAGATTCTGTTTTTGATGCATAGTTTGCTTGTTTTGATGAAACTATCAATTCCTATCAGTGAATTAAGCCATGGAAAAGCTATATTGCAGTAGACACAATGCAAAAACAAAATATGAATTTGTTTGAAACAGTGCTTAGAGTAGTGATTTGCTTTATTATACTAACGGATCTTACCGAATTTTCTGTTGAAGTTTTGTGTGGATGAAGTGTTCGATGATCAAGAAGGTCTCGATGTGAGAAGAAGGAAGAGAGGCAAGAGCTCAAGCTTGGGGATGCCCGAGGCACCCCAAGTAAATATTTAAGGAGACTCAAGCATCTAAGCTTGGGGATGCCCCGGAAGGCATCCCCTCTTTCTTCAACAAGTATCGGTATGTTTTCGGATTCGTTTCCTTCATGCGATATGTGCAATCTTGGAGCGTCTTTTGCATTTAGTTTTCACTTTTTCTTTTATGCACCATACTGGTATGAGATAGTCCTTGGTTGATTTATAGAATGCTATATGCACTTCACTTATATCTTTTGAGTATGGCTTTATAGAATGCTTGATGTGCTTCACTTATATCATTTGAAGCTTGGATTGCTTGTTTCTCTTTACATAGAAAACCGCCATTTGTAGAATGCTCTTTTGCTTCACTTATATTTGTTAGAGAGTGGGCATATATTTTATAGAAAGAATTAAACTCGCTTGCTTCACTTATATCTATTTAGAGAGATGACAGGAATTGGTCATTCACATGGTTAGTCATAAAATCCTACATAAAACTTGTAGATCACTGAATATGATATGTTCGATTCCTTGCAATAGTTTTGCGATATAAAGATGGTGATATTAGAATCATGCTCGTGGGTAGTTGTGGATTAGTAGAAATACTTGTGCTGAGGTTTGTGATTCCCGTAGCATGCACGTATGGTGAACCGTTATGTGATGAAGTCAGAGCATGATTTATTTTTTGATTATCTTCCTTATGAGTGGTGGTCGGGGACGAGCGATGGTCTTTTCCTACCAATCTATCCCCCTAGGAGCATGCGCATAGTACTTTGTTTCCATGACTAATAGATTTTTGCAATAAGTATGTGAGTTCTTTATGACTAATGTTGAGTCCATGGATTATATGCACTCTCACCCTTCCACCATTGCTAGCCTCTCTAGTACCGCACAACTTTCGCCGGTACAATAAACCCACCATATACCTTCCTCAAAACAGCCACCATACCTACCTATCATGGCATTTCCATAGCCATTCCGAGATATATTGCCATGCAACTTCCATCATCATCATATACATGACTTGAGCATTCATTGTCATATTGCTTTGCATGATTGTAAGATAGCTAGCATGATGTTTTCATGGCTTGTCCATTTTTTGATGTCATTGCTATGCTAGATCATTGCACATCCCGGTACACCGCCAGAGGTATTCATATAGAGTCATATCTTTGTTCTAGTATCGAGTTGTAATATTGAGTTGTAAGTAAATAAAAGTGTGATGTTCATCATTATTAGAGCATTGTCCCAGTGAGGAAAGGATGATGGAGACTATGATTCCCCCACAAGTCGGGATGAGACTCCGGAAGAAAGAAAATAAAAAAGAAAAAGGAAAAAAAGAGAAAGGACAAAAAAAGAGAAGGACCAAAAAAATAAAAAAATAAAAAATGAGAGAAAAAGAGAGAAGGGATAATGTTACTATCCTTTTACTAGACTTGTGCTTCAGAGTAGCACCATGTTCTTCATATAGAGAGTCTCTTGAGTTATCACTTTCATATACTAGTGGGAATTTTCATTATAGAACTTGGCTTGTATATTCCGATGATGGGCTTCCTCAAATGCCCGAGGTCTTCATGAGCAAGCAAGTTGGATGCACACCCACTTAGTTTCTAGTTTGAGCTTTCATACACTTATAGCTCGCAGTGCATCCATTGCATGGCAATCCCTACTCACTCACATTGATATCTATTGATGGGCATCTCCATAGCCCGTTGATATGCCTAGTTGATGTGAGACTCTCTTTTCCTTTTTGACTTCTCCACAACCACCATTCTATTCCACCTATAGTGCTATGTCCATGGCTCACGCTCAGGTATTGCGTGAAAGTTGAAAAGGTTTGAGAACGTCAAAAGTATGAAACAATTGCTTGGCTCGTCATCGGGTTGTGCATGATGTGAATATTTTGTGTGGTGAAGATGGAGCATAGCCAGACTATATGATTTTGTAGGGATAACTTTCTTTGGCCATGTTATTTTGAAAAGACATGATTGCTTCATTAGTAGGCTTGAAGTATTATTGTTTCTATGTCAAATGATAGATTATTGCTTTGAATCACTCGTATCTTAATATTCATGCCATGATTAGATATGTGATCAAGATTATGCTAGGTAGCATTCCACATCAAAAATTATCTTTTTTATCATTTACCTACTCAAGGACGAGCAGGAATTAAGCTTGGGGATGCTGATACGTCTCCGTCGTATCTATAATTTTTGATTGTTCCATGCCAATATTCTACAACTTTCATATACTTTTGGCAACTTTTTATACCATTTTTGGACTAACATATTGATCCAGTGCCCAGTGCTAGTTCTTGTTTGTTGCATGTTTTTTGTTTCGCAGAAAATCCATATCAAACGGAGTCCAAACGGGATAAAAATGTATGGAGATTATTTTTGGAATATATGGAAAATTTGGGAAGAAAAATACACGCGAGACGGGTCCCGAGGAGGGCACGAGGTAGAGGGGCGCGCCCCACCCCCCTGGGCGCGCCCCTGACCCTCGAGGCTACCCCGTAAGGTGGTTGAGGCCCTTCTTTCGCCGCAAGAAAGCTAATATCCGAATAGAGATCGTGTTAAAATTTCAACCCAATCGGATTTATGGATCTCCGGGAATATAAGAAATGGTGAAAGGGCAGAATCTGAGAACGCAAAATACAGCGAGAGACAGAGAGACAGATCCAATCTCGGAGGGGCTCTACCCCCTCCCACGCCATGGAGGCCAAGGACCAGAGGGGAAACCCTTCTCCCATCTAGGGAGGAGGTCAAGGAAGAAGAAGATGAAGGGGCCCCCTCTCCCCTTCTCTTCCGGTGGCGCCAGAACGCTGCCGTGGCCATCATCATCACCGCAGTCTTCACCAACAACTTCACCGCCATCATCACCAACTCTTCCCCCCTCTATGCAGTGGTGTAACCTCTCACTTACCCACTGTAATATCTACTTAAACATGGTGCTCAATGCTATATATTATTTCTCAATGATGTATGGCTATCCTATGATGTTTGAGTAGATCCGTTTTGTCCTATGGGCTATTTGATGATCAAGATTGGTTTGAGTTGCATGTTTTTTTATTGGTGCTGCCCTATGGTGCTCTCTGTGTTGCGTAAGCGTGAGGGATCCCCGCTGTAGGGTGTTGCAATACGTTCATGATTCGCTTATAGTGGGTTGCATGAGTGACTCAAACACAAACCCGAGTAAGGGGGTTATTGTGTATGGGATAAAGAGGACTTGATGCTTTAATGCTATAGTTGGGTTTTACCTTAATGATCTTTAGTAGTTGCGGATGCTTGCTAGAGTTCCAATCATAAGTGCATATGATCCATGTAGAGAAAGTATGTTAGATTATGCCTCTCCCTCAAATAAAATTGCAATAATGATTACCACTCTAGGTATCGATTGCCTAGGGACAAATAACTTTCTCATAACAAAAAGCTCTTTACTAAAACTAACTTAGTTGTGTCTTTACCTAAACAGCCCCTACTTTTTATTTACGTAATCTTTATTATCTACAAAGTACTTTTAGTTTCATACTTGTTCTAGGTAAAGTGCACGTTAAGCATGCATAGAGTTGTATCGGTGGTCGATAGAACTTGGTGGAATATTTGTTCTGCCTTTAGCTCCTCGTTGGGTTCGACACTCTTACTTATTGAAAACTGTTGTGATCCCCTATACTTGTGGGATATCAGTGCACGGCGGTCAGCGCCTCCACCGCTGGTGACGTTCGTCTGGAGACGCACAGCAGTCAGCTTCTCCCACTGTACGCGCATTCTAGACTGAGGCCCCGTGCATGTCAGTGTAGCGCTGAATGTTAGCTGATAGACGATGTTAATCTCACTGTTTGCCGAAGTAGTTTACAGTTAATATGCTCTACTTAAGAAGCTTCCTTGCCCTGTTCTGCACTCAATCTGCTTAGCTGAGATGGCATGCCAAGCCCGATTAGTTGCTAAAATATCCTGCCATATATTTATCGTGACGTAGATTGCGATGGTCTAGTAGCCTATCTGTTAGGTGAAATAGCTCTACACCGTTTTATACTCGATCTTTGTTGTTGCGATGGCCTTCGGTAGTTCGATGGCTGTTTGCTCGGCCTCATTGATTGCTAAAACAACCTGCCATAATTTAGCACTCAAATATGTTTGCTGAATTAGCTTTAAATATATTTTGTTGCATAGATCTTCTCGTCCAAATATCTTGCCATAGCTTTAGACATCGACCTAGGTATTTTTTCCGGCCTTCATTAAAAAGCATATATGTTTTTCCTGTAATATCTAGTAGAAGAACAATTTTGTATGTCTAATAGATGGACATGACTTGGGTAACTTCTTCTCGAAGTTTCTTCACTGCATATGTCGAGGGGGTTGAAAACTTCATGAACTTTATCAGAGCTGCCCTTGTAGCAGTTGTATGAATTCAGGTACAAGACCCTAGTCAACTGTGGAAAACCATCTACACTTGTATGGGATGTCGGTCACATATAGTAGGTGGGTTCATAATGGTGAAGATGTGAACGTCAATGTTGCAGACTACATGGAAGCAACAGATCACCATCTTGATCTTCCTGATGCTCAGGTGGAAGAGGAGGAGGAGGTGGTGGTGGCGGAGCCAGTGAGTTTGACCAACATTGAAACAATGCTATGAAATGCTCGTGCATTTCATGAACTTTCACATGCAGAAGAAAAACATTGGGCCCGCATGTTGGAACAATGCAACGTGGCTATCACCCAGGAAATAAGCCGTCAGTATTCTCAGCTATTTTCACCTTTCTTTAGGTGAAGACATCAGAGCGGATGACCAACAAATCATTCGATGCGATGTTGGCTGCTTTCTGCAAAGCTTTCCCAGATGCGTCTAAGCTTCCACACACCTACACTAAAATGAACAATTTCCTTCGTGCAGATATAATTGGATATGATATGATCCATGTTTGTAAGAATAATTGTGTTCTGTTCCGGAAGGATTATGCCAACTTAACTGAATGCCCGAAATGCAAATCATCAAGATGGAAAGATGGCGATGTTGTGAAGAGGATTCCTCATAATGTTCTGAGACATTTTCCAATTACACCAAGATTGCATAGGTTGTTTCATGATGCTGAAACAAGATAGGATGTACTGTGGCATTCTAGGAACCAGGAGTACAGAGATCAGAATGTAATGAGCCATCCATCATATGGTAGTGAGTGGAAAAGCTTCAATCAGAAACACAAAAAATTTGCTGCTGACCCGAGAAACATTAGCTTTGGCTTAGCTTCAGATGGATTTAACCCATTTGGCCACCAGAGCGCCACATATAGCATGTGGCTAGTGCTTGTTATCCCTCACAACATGCCTCCAAATGTCTGCATCAAAGAATCAAACTACATGATGGCCTTGCTCATCCCAGCTCCAAAAAGTCCTGGAAAGGATTTTGATTTATTCATGGAGCCTCTTGTGGAGGAACTTCAACAGCTATGGAGGGGTGTTCTCGCTCAAGACCTATATAACAGCCCACCAGCTGATTTCTTTCCGCGTGCTGTTATAATTTGGTGCATCCATGATTATCTGGCCTTGGGCACTATGTCAGGGTGAACGACACATGGTTACAATGCTTGTGTTCACTGTGATAGGAATCCGCTGTCATACGCAATACTTAGCAAGATCTGTTACATTGGACACCGACATTTCCTTGCCAAGGACAAGCCGCGTCCTACAAAATACCGAAGACATGTGTTTAATGCAAAGCATGAAAACCACGATGCGCTAAAGAGGCTCACCGCCGATGAGTTGCAAGTGGAATTAGAGAAGGTAAGGCATATTACGCCAGGAAACCATCTTGGTAATGGTAGCAGGAAAAGGAAGCATGGCAGGGCAGAAGAGAGATTATTGTTTACCCACAGGTCCACTTTGTGGGCCTTGCAATATTGGAAAGATTTGGATATGCAGCATAATCTTGATGTGATGCACATTGAGAAAAATATATGTGACAGCTTTATCGACACACTTCTTAATATTGAAGGCAAGACGAAAGATACCTTAAAATCTAGGATTGATTTGACACACCTGGGTATCAGAAAGTATTTGCAGGTGGAAGATGAAGGTAAACCACTGGATATGGCACCAGCTGTGTACATCTTGGACAAGGTAAAAAGAAAAGAATTCTGCGAGGTCCTATCACGTGTGAGATTCCCACATGGATTTTCTTCCAACCCTGAAAGGAGAGACAGTGCAGATAGAAACATGGTACAAGGGTTGAAAACACATGACTGCTACGTCCTAGTACAAACGGTTTTACCTGTTATCCTTAGAGGATTGGGCCGCCCTGACTTATACAGAGCAGTTGCAGAGTTGGGACAATTCTTCAGGGAACTCTACAGTAGAAATATCAGAGTAGATGCTTTTGAGCGTCTTAGAGACAAGATACCAACTATCCTCTGCAACCTTGAGAAGATATGTCCTCCAGCCTTCTTTGATGTGATGGTACATTTGGCTGTTCATCTACCTGATGAGGCACTACTTAGAGGTCCAGTACTGTATGGTTGGATGTACCCCACTGAAAGGCGGCTTGGCACTTTCAAGGGCTATGTTAGGAACAGAGCTAGACCCGAGGGTTCCATTGTAGAGGCCTACATTGTTATAGAAGCATTGACATTCTGCTCAAAATACATTGAAACAACTTATCAGCTTAGCAAAGAGGTGGGTGAAGACAATCTCGGGCTCAATGTTTTCGATTATTTTGTTCGAGTTACGGGGAAGAGTCGACAAGAGGACAAACCTAAAGATTTGGAAAAAATGGTTTGGTATGTGTTGAATAATTGTCCCGAGATACTACCTTATATCAAGTAAGTGCTAAGTACTCCATCTTATACATCATAATCTACTAAACTTGCAGCACATTCTTATATATTTAGATGTTTGACGCAATCACTATGTTGTGCAGCATCTACAAAAAGGAGTTACTGCCGCAAAATCCAAGAAACATTGACAAACTGGTTATGGTAGGATTTGCGAAATGGTTCAAGAGCCATGTAAGCTTTTGAATTGCACTGCCAGTTTTTTTAATACATTGAGTACATAAGATAATCAGCTTGTCTATTTTCTAACCATAGGTTAAGAAGATGCGGGAGGATGGGCAGGCAGTTGATGATGCCCTTTACGCACTAGCAATGGGTCATGATACTCGGGTAAGACATTATGAATCTTGCGTTGTTGGAGATGTGCGCTAAAAAACCCTTGCACGCGACGAAGGCAGGAAGACACAAAACAGTGCCATCATGAGCACGGATATGTACGACAGAGAGACAACTGAAATGTGTGCTAACATAACAGACATTGTTCAGTTGGAGTATATCTCCAGTTTCGAGGATCATCGGTGTGTGGTTCTGTTGTGCTGTTGTTGGTATAACCTATTTTCCAGGATCGCAAAAACCGAGAGCTGATGATTATTTCAAATCCATCAATGTCAAGGCGGCGTACCAGACCAATGAGCCTTTTTATTTTGGAAAATCAAGCAACACAGATATTTTTCTTGGAAGACACATTTGCACGTAGCGATGACTGGAGAGTATTGCAAAGGTTTGAGGAGAGGCATTTATTTAATGAAGTTGCACAACAAGATGATGCTTACACTGCTCCTGATGTACAAGATTCCACGGATGTTCCTAATATGTTTGAGAACCATCACATCAATCACGCTGGCGAAAAGATTGCCTGTTGTGCTGTGGACATACAAAAGTTGATCAAGAAGAAGCCAACGTTCGGGGACATTGAGGATGAAGAAGAAGATGACACTCTCGGGAATTACGATTCAGACTAATACACATGGCGAAGATGTTGACGCTGCTGCTGCGGATGATGATTAGATTTCTTTTGTCGTATTTGCTTGTCAGAAGACGTTTTTTATCTACTATGTGAAATTGTGCTCGCTATGACAAATGAAACCTGATGAACGTGTTGTTAAGTTTTTTGTTGTGAGAACATCACTTGTTATGTATGTTCATTTGTGTTTGGTGATTGTATGACGAATAAAACATGATGACATTGTTGTTTAGTTGTACTCATATTTGGCTGTGAAACTTGAATTTGATGATATAGTTTGCTATTGGACTGCAATTTGCTCGACGTCTTCGAATGGTAACAAAGATGACCCGACAGGGCCTCTGCTAATTTATTTATTTATTACCAAAAGGGACTATGCTATTTATTTATTTATGAGAAAAAAGGGATACCCCCCGATTTCTGTTAATGGAAATCATTAGATGTTCACAACACTACGCCCAGCCTGCTACACAGGTTTCATTCATTACTAGTTTCAGCAAAGTGCTCATGTCATAGCCACTGAATACATCACGAGTGCTACATAAACTGCAAATAAAGAGACAATCATCCTACAGAGCATATCGATTTTCCAATTATCTTCACAAGCTCTTTCATCTCCTCATTGTTGTCAAGGACGGTCAATAGCTGTTGCTTGGCCATGATCAGAGGAACTGCATCTTTAACCTTCTGCTTTGCATCTTCCTCTTCTGTCGTTCCTTCGGTTACTTGTCCAACACCCCAACCTGTTAGTATTGGGATTCCTCGGCTAACCAAATAATCAGCGTAGTTGCATTCCCCCACATCAGCAACTTCCCAGAATGTCAGGACCCGATTCTAAGTCACACCGATCTAGCCTGTAACACCTCATATCACCTTGCGTCCTCACACACGGTATTCCCACTGGTGTCGCCTTACCATGGCCCGGACCGTTTGCGCCTTTTGGCTCACGTATATGATAGTGTCGCTAGCATCCATATGACAGAGAACCCGGGCCGACATGACTAGTCGTGAACCCAAAGTGGCACTAACTTACGGGGACAGGCATACATGAATCAACATCGAGCATGTCGGTCAGCAGCGTGTGAATCCGGGCTATAGCACTGGGCTAACAGCACTCCGGGAACCCGGGCTATAGCAGGCTAGGCAGGACTCCGGATGTCACCGCGTCACATTTCCTCGAAGGGACAAACACAGGAATGAAGTGAATCACATGCCGGCCAGTCAAGTGTTCCGGAGCAGTAGTGCTGGGCTAGCAGGACTCCGGTGAACCGGGCTGTAGTGGACTACTATGGCTCATGGAATCACAAGACTACATTTCCCCATAAGAGAGGCTACCAAGGATAAACAACTAGGTTGTTGGATCCCACACATACCAAGCATTTCAATCATACATACAATATGCTCGATATGTGTAATTACAACATGGCATCACAACATAACTCTATGACTCAAGTATTTATTCATTAGGCTCCGAGGAGCCAAGTATTACAAAATGGGTCTCACGACCCAACATATAGAGCATACAAGCAACAAGCACATGCGGAAGCTTAACTTGTCTGAGTACAGACAACTACAAATGAAGAAGGCTCAGAAGCCCGACTATCTACAAGACCCTCCCAAGGGTACAATATCGTAGCGGAGGTAACAAGCTAAACGTCGAAGTCCAAGTGGAACTACTAGTGAGACTGAAGTCTCTCTGCAAAAACATAAATTAAGCAAACGTGAGTACACATGTACCCAACAAGACTTACATCAGAACTAGCTACATATGCATCGGTATCAACAAAGGGGTGGTGGAGTTTGACTGCAGCAAGCCAGCTTTGACTCAGTGGTTAACCTGAACTACGACTGCAAGTAACTCTTTTGAGGTGGCGCACACGAGTCCACAAATTCACCATACCAATACACCACTATGGATCCGCTCCCGTCTCCCTGCGAGAACGCCATCCATAGCACTCACACTTATCTTGCGCATTTTAGAGTATCCACTTTCACTTGTCTATGAACTATGCAAGGGGTCCAAGTTTCCATATGTGAGGAATCTGGCTATCCGAATAGATAATGATAACCCTGCAAGGGTGTACTTCTTCACACACGCTCTCACCACTTATCACCATGTACACGTCATGTATCTCGGCAACCTTCAAGCGGAAGCCTGGCGAGGGTGTCGGCCACGACCTGACTAACCATACAAGTCTCTCGTCCAGGTTTATCGCCTATTCGAGTTCCATCCCCAAGGAGATCCGACCGGGGTGTCGCTCACGGCCCCAAAGGATGTGAGCAGGGTTCCCAAGCCCACCATCCCGGTGCCACATAGTACACCGGGCCACTGTGCCTAGTCTGTCCCAAGCCCACCTGTACCGGGTGCCACCTGGTAGACTACTAACACTACCTACAAACACCAGAAACTAGTTGCAACTCCTGAACAGAGATCAGGTTGATTAATAAGTCGAGAGAGCTTGGAGCGCACGGAGCCCAATGTGTGGTAGTAACTGTTCATGGATCACAAACACAGAACTCAGTTCCTGAGGATGGCTGCAATGAGATAACCCACCATGTACTCCTACATGGCCTCTCACCACAACCTTTACCAAATCATGTTCACACACTTAGCTCTCAATAGTAGGACATGTTCACCACATTCCAATTCATCCCCGATGAATCGGACCTGACTCAACTCTAAGCAGTAGCAGGCATGACAAACAAGCATGAATGAGTAGGCACATCAGGGCTCAAACAACTCCTACTCATGCTAGTGGGTTTCATCTATTTACTGTGGCGATGACAGGTCATGCAGAGGAAAGGGGTTCAACTACCGCAGCATGTAATAGTTGAATCGTTGTTGTCCTAATGCAGTAAAAGAGAGCATGAGCGAGAGAGTGGGATTGTATCGGAATGACCAAGGGGGTTTTGCTTGCCTGGCACTTCTGAAGATAGCATTGAGTCTTCATCAATGTCAACGATCACAACGTCGGAACAATGTCTACCGAGGGGGAACAACCACCGGAAAACACAAAATAAATAACATTCACTTCAATGCACAATCAAATGAATGACATGTCATGTTAAGGAACTGAATTGACCTAATGCATCAGTAAGCCAAGTTAATTGGAATGGAATTCAAACAAGGTTAAACTCCAAATCCAAATGCTAGTTCTTAAACTACCCTAATCATGATTTATCCTATTCAGTGAGGTTAGCTTGTTCAAACATGCATGAAAATACCATAAACAGATTGTTCATATTTTTCTGATCATTTTTCATATATAAATTATTTCATTCTGAGCAACGGTTGAATTTCTATGATTTTTAGGAGTTCAAATCATTTTCTGGATTTACTGCGTCAGCATGACATCATGCTGACGTCAGCGGTCAATGGAGCGGCCCAGGTCAAACTGACCAGTGGGTCCCGCATGTCAGTTACTAACTAAACTATCCTGGTTTAATTAGCACTAATCCTGGATTAATTAGCAGGGTCTGGCCCGCGTGTCAGTGATTGTGGTTGGTACTTAGGAGTGTGGTTAGGCACAAATTAAGCCGGCCACGTCGGCGGTTAGCCGCCGGTGACACACAGACGCGGCGGCGTCGCTCGTCCCGGCGACTCCGGCGACGAGAGGAGGCGGGGTTGGGCTCTAAGGCTAGAACGCGACGAGGCGCATCGGGTGGTGGCTGCGGGGCTGCCGGATGTGACCTGAGGCGACGGCGGCGTCAAGCAGAGCGGCGCCGGAGCTCAGGCAAAGGCGGAAATGGTGCTACAGGGCACGACAGGGTGAACCCGTGGGTGCTGCAGGTTCACAGGAGCGCGACGAGCACGCTGGTGATGCTCGGGCGAGCGGACGAGCTCAGGAGCATGGAGCTCGTCGGCCATGGCGGCGGCGAGCTTCGGCGGAGGTGGGGAACGGAGCTAGAGAAAAAATGCAAGCAGGAGAGGAGGGGGAGTCGGTCCATGAGCTCACAGCGGTTGCAGAACGCGTCTCAGTGGGCTCGGGGGAGGTCGGACGACGTCGGTGCATTGCCGGCGATCTCGGAGGCCAGAGTTGAAGACGACGGTGGTGGCGGCGTTCCCGGGCACCTGGCGTTGTGTGACTTGGTGGAGAGTATGAGGACGTCGTCGCGGATCTCAGGGGCACGTCTAGGGGCGTAGGGGAGGCCGGTGGCTATGCGAGCGGTGGACGGCGGCGACGGGGCCGCTCGGGTGCGTGCGAGTGAGAGAGCAGAGGAGGGGAGAGGCCACGGGTGAGGGAGAGAGAGGTCAGGGGGGTGCGTGGCTACGTTGGAGGCGTCCAGGCATCGGCGGCAAGCAGTAGCTGGCGAGGCGCGTGCTCGTGAGCGGCGGCCACGCGCGCTGCGTCCTCCTGGCAAGAGGAGAACGATGACTGGCCACTGGGCCAGTCGGGCCGGTTGGGCTGTCACAGAGCTGGGCCGGTTGGGCGCTAGGTGGACTGCGCGAGGTAAGTGCCAGGTGGGTTTTTCCTCTCTCTGGTTTTCTCTATTTTATTTTATGTTTTCTATTTTTTGCTATTTGTTTTGATTTAGTAATAATACCAAACCATTTCATAAAATCCTGGAAACAATTATGGGTGCTGTCTGAATTATTCCAGTGACCCATAACAACTTCCAACATTTTTGGAGCACCTAAAATATATATAGCATTTAAATAGCTCCAATTCAAATATGTTTGAATTAATTCAAAGCCCAAATATGTCCTGCAAAAATGTAAACATTCTTGGTAGATGCTTCCACCTCAATCCAGAAATGTTGAACATTTTTAGAGGGCATTTTGAGTTCAATGAAAAAGATTTTATTTGGACCCTAGTTGAATTCATTTGGTGCTAGGGTTTAAGCATCTCCATTTCAAGATTAATTGAAATTGAAAATGATGCATGGATGCAATGCCACTAATTACAAGAAGATTTCTAGGGCTGTGACACAGAAATACAAATCACACGAATCTTCCCTTTTCTATACAAATCAAATTGGAAGATCATCAACCAAACTATTAAAAAACAGCAACTGAAAGCCGGAGAACAACACTTAAACAAATTATTACCCCATGATTCGGGCATTTGTAGAAGACTCGACCAGGGTTGAGGATTCTGGTTGAGACGGGACGGATGACTCTGCATGATTTGCAGCAGTGGCACCAAACCAACGACAGCGGGTTGCGATGAGCAACCGACTGCGGTGCGTGTGCCGGCGGGGGTGTGATGAGACCCACAGGCAATGGTACGGGTGGGGACTTGGCGCATATTTGGTTGTTGCCTGCCTCGCCGTCGTCCATCGCCTTGGTGCTCTCGGCACGGCGTGGTCAATGTGGTCAACGAACGACTTCCATTGGAAGAGTACTTTACGTGCAGAGGCTGACAGCTGGGTCCACGGCCGTAGCAAGGAAGTGCCTCCTTATTACGCGGAAAATAATTATTCCTCCTTAGTAGATGCAGGCATGAGTCGGTCTACTTGTCACGGACGTGATGCCTATATACATGATCATACCTAGATATTCTCATAATTATGCTCAATTCTATCAATTGCTCGACAGTAATTTGTTCACCCACTGTAATACTTATGCTATCTTGAGAGAAGCCACTAGTGAAACCTATGGCACCCGGGTCTATTTTCCATCATACAAGTTCCCAATATATTTTATTTTGCAATCTTTACTTTCATTTTATATCATAAAAATACCAAAAATATTTATCTTATTATTATTGTCTCTATCATATCTCACTCTTGCAAGTGGCCGAGAAGGGATTGACAACCCCTTTATTGCGTTGGTTGCGAGGTTCTTATTTGTTTGTGTAGGTACAAGGTCACTCGCGCGTGGTCTCCTACTGGATTGATACCTTGGTTCTCAAAACTGAGGGAAATACTTACGCTGCTTTGCTGCATCACCCTTTCCTCTTCAAGGGAAAACCAACGCATGCTCAAGAGGTAGCAAGAAGGATTTCTCGCGCCGTTGCCGCGGAGTCTACGCACAAGTCAAGACATACCAAGTACCCATCACAAACTCTTATCCCTCGTATTACATTATTTGCCATTTGACTCTCATTTTCCTCTCCCCCACTTCACCCTTACCGTTTTATTCGCCCTCTTTCCCGTTTGCTTTGATGTCTTACTTGGCTCGTTTTCTCATGTTGGAATAGTTGTTTATTTATTGCTAAATAGAGAATCTAAGATCTATGGATCTTCATCCACTTGCTAATCTTTTTAAGAGAACCAATTATGATGAACCAATTGCTAGTGAGTTTTGTGCACTAGATTATCTTTATGAAGTTTTGCTTGAAATTCATGAATCTGGAAATTGTGATGAAGTACTTTATGGAGTGATTCATGATGGATCTTTGAATAGAAAGCATGATTGCAATGATGATAGTATAAATTCTATTAATGTCAATTGTGCTTATAATATGAAAACCCTAAGCTTGGGGATGCTAGTTTTGCTATGTCCACTACTTGTTGCAATGATCATGACTGGGGTGATTCTTCTTATGATCTTGAAAATTTATTTAAGCCCCATGATGAATATGAGATTGATAATAGTGTTTGCAATATTATTAAAAGTGGGTTTGGAGAGGTCATGACTGTCGGCGTTCTAGGAACGGGGGTCTCCAGACTTGCCTGCCTGCGGCCCATGGCGTGGCTGAGCCAGCAGGCCGTATGGCCCATCTTCACCAACAAGGCACCCAAGACCCTCGCGAGGGGCCAAGGCTCGCGAGGCGGACGATGCAAGACCTCCTCTGGAGCGGCCTGGTCAGGCAGGCTCGCGAGGAGCGGAGAAATCAAGGCGGGGCAAACCTCACGAGGCTCTTGTGATGTGAGCCATGACGATCGACACCAGGCGGGCGCTAGCGCGAAGCGTCCTTGTTTCCTCTTTGGTGCAAAGGAGGCAAGCGTAGCCGCAGAGCACCGAGGCCTCAGGCAAAGGTTGCCATTTTGGTGCAACAAGACCAAGACTATGGACTGCAAGACGGAGGTCATCATGGAGCCCAAGACGGCGTCACCACCAGAGCTTTGTGCAGGCGAAGACC
Source organism: Triticum urartu (assembly GCF_003073215.2). Taxonomy (NCBI): domain Eukaryota; kingdom Viridiplantae; phylum Streptophyta; class Magnoliopsida; order Poales; family Poaceae; genus Triticum; species Triticum urartu. The sequence goes on along the minus strand of NC_053023.1, from coordinate 418,608,251 downwards.
TCTTTTGTTAGGATAGCTTGTACTAGCTGTCCCCTTCGAATTAGCCTGCCATTGTTGGCTCCCTTCCCGCTCAATATTTGGGAAGAGGACCAGGGCCTCTATAAATAGGACTAGCCACCATAGTAGGGGAGAGACCTCAAGAGACCTCATCAGACCCAGAGAGACACACAAGTCCGAAAGCACAAGAACACCTCAACCTTAGGGTGTTGTTCTTCCCCTTGTACTGTTCATCATCAGCCCAAGAGGCAATCCACCACCACACTAGAGTAGGGTATTACAGAACAATGGTGGGCCGAACCAGTATAAACCCCGTGTCTTTCTGTGTTGCGAGTTCATTGAGTTCGTCCGCAAGATCTTAGCGAGCTAGAGCGTAGATCGGTAGGAGGGAAAGACTTCGCGCACACCCCAGTGTTCGATCCTTAAGGGTTAGCCGGAGCCCCACGTCCGACATTTGGCGCGCCAGGTAGGGGTGCGGCGGAGCTTCCTCTCCGCCAATCAGCTCTCCGACGTTCGCCGGCTACGATGTCTGGCAACCCAAGGGCCGGATCCGACCGCTGGGCAGCCTGGCCAGCCCGGACGACGCCGCATGCCTCTGGAGATCTCGACCCCATATCCCAAGCGGCGCGGGCGCCACCAAGCTCCGCCGGGCGTGGACGGCGTGGCCAGGCATCATCCACCCTCACCCCGCAGCAAGCATGAGCCGCGACGAGAGCAGTGAGTCACGCCGCAGCAACAGCGCCGCACTCACGGCGGGACCAAGCAAACAAGCGGGCGGAACTCACAGTGGCAAGGGAGCTGCTGCGATGCAGGCTGATGGAGAGCGGCTGGGACACGCTGCTTGAGCGTGTTGCTGAACTGCTGGACGCAACAACGTCGGGAGCGCCACCCTTCTGCTATCGACTCCCCCCAGGCCAACGCAAGGTCGCGTGGCGAGCCTCACCACATCGGCGCACCATCGACTACTCCCGGGGGCTTTGTCAACATCAGCACGGCTGGCAGCGTAGGGGGCTCCACCCCCCCCATGCCGCCCTTGACAAGCACGAGCGCAAGCGTCACCCCACATGGTCCCGACAGGATGCCATATTATCATCCTCAGGACGCCATCATGGGCGGAGCAACATGGAGTGTGGGGCACCACGGCGAGGTGTTCGGCGTGACGGCCCTGGAGGCCTACGTGCCCTGCATGATGGACCAAGGGGACGCACCAGAGGATGACATTGGCTCATTCGTTGGAGAAGATTGGGGAGAAGGGGCGCTAGGAGACGAAGCCTTCCAAGAGCCAGCGGAGAACCACAGTGATCGCGCATGCGACGACAACTATAGGGTACCGCTAACCTCTCAGGAACAGACTTATGCTAACCATGGGCTGTAGATGAATCGGGTTGCAGCATCGATCGGCGACCCTTGCACGGCGGCACCCGTTTCAACAAGGGAGACACGCTGGGGGCCGCCGGGAGGGAGGCAGGAGCAAGGCCCCTCCCCAAGGCACGCGAAACTAGGGGACACCCAGAGGTTGGCCCTCTGTCGGGGTGGCTTCAACAACGCTTCCCCCGGCAGAGGACCCGTGGTCGCCGAGGGAACCGCTGGCGTCCTCTTTCCCTCCTTTGTGTTGTCCTGGTCTCCGGTCGGCTCAAAGGAGGTCAAGAGTGGCGCAAGGCGGGGCCCTCGTCTAGCGATATGAAGCAAGGCCGGTACCTGTGAAGAAGGCCTGGTGCCTGTGAAGCTCGCCACCCGTGACACTCTCACGTAATAATGAGTTGGGGTTGTACACGCCCCGGAGTCTCAGGAGCGCCGGCCTTAGGCCCTGGGGCTCCCTCCCATGCCTAGTGGACATCACTTAGCTCCACGCTGGTGACAAGACTTGAAGACCCGAAGACTAGACTAGGTGCCGGACGCGGCCTTTTGCTTTGGATCTCTCTGTCTGTGGCTTTGCTTTCTGATTCTCGACTTAAGTTGCAGCTGAATTTTTATCGATGCGTGCGGGGGTGCCTTTTCTCCCTCGAGCCATTTCTCGCCTTCTGGATCTTTTTTGGTTTGGGACTCACGTCCATCGCCTTTCCCTCGCAAAGCTCCTCGCGAGCCAGACCGCGCAAAGCACGCGCTAGCACTACGCCTGGTGCTCACCCCTTGCAGGGCCCCCTCAAACGGGGCGATAAGCTCCGCAGGATTCTCAGGAACTCATCGCCTCGTGATCCAGCCCTAAGTTGGCGCTGACTAAGGTAATCCACGTCAGGAAACTCACTCCCAGCTTCATGAGCTCATGAGGACACATACCCACATCGCATAGGAAAGTAAAAACTGCAATTTGCTTACACGAGGGGCTCCCCCTCTCAAAATGCTCTTACGAGTTTTCCAAGGGCCACGTCCGAGTTTTGCGTGCAGAATAAAACAATAGGAGAATATAGGATCAGCCAGAGACATCGCTCGCTGCGTCGTCCAGGGACGCGTCACTCGCATCATCATCACCTTCGTCGAAATCGTCACTGCCGTCGGCGATGCCCCCATCGTTGTCGTTGACCATGTCACCTTCGTCTGCGACGACCACCTCCCCATCGTTCTCCGAGGTGAAGGCCCCGACCAATGCATCGACATGGTCCTCTACCCAACGCGCCAGGTCACCCCGGACGGCCATGGGTACAGGGGCAATGGCGGCATCGAAGTCGAAGTTGGGGTCGGTGTTCAGAAGGTGGCTGAAGACACGGGAGAAGGTGCGCTGAAGCAGGCCATGACCCCTCTCCTCCACAAGCTGCCGAGCTCTGGCAGATTGAGCCTCCAGGCGCGTCACCACCTCGGTGAAGAAGGTCAGGTGGCTGGCGTAGTCACTTGAGTGAGGGGTCGGGGCGTTCTCGTCGCAGACATAACCCAGGGCGGTGTTGGCCTTGTTCCGAAGGTCTTGAAGCATGGGAGCGTGCGCGCGCTCCAGCGTCCGACGTTGAAGCACTTCCTCCCTTGTCGTGGGTTTGGTGCGACATATGCCAACGGATGGCTTATCATGGTGGGGGCGAGTAGAACGTCGCCGGTGCCTAGAAACGGGATGAGGCGAAGACATGCACGCCGGCGAATCTTACCCAGCTTCGGGGCTCTCCGGGGAGATAATACCCCTACTGCTGCTTTGCGGGGTCTCCGCATGATCACTATGGTCAAGTGTTTACACGGTTGCTCCTTGAGCTGTGTTTGGTGGTAGGAGAGGGCAAGGCTAGCTCTCTCCTTCTATCTGGTATGGTATAGAGCTACTGGGATCCAACCCTTTGCATGGGTGCCCTGGGGGTTTATATAGGCCTACCCCCCAGGGGTACAATGGTAATTCGACTGGGCGCGGGCCCAGCCGTCAGTGCCTCCGACCTCCGACTTCTCTGCCGACTGCTGGGGCCCGCCGACTGGTGGGCCCCGCCGACTGGTCTGGTACGGAGCCGACAGGCCGCATCCACCGCGGGCGGGTCTTGCCGGCTGCTGATTACTGTAGCCGTGCTCCTGATGATGCAAACTTGGTCATGGGGTCGTGGCAACAGCCCCGCCGCCTGGCGGGCGATCACTGTGGCCACTCCCCATCTCTTCTTAATTAATGGCGCGTGGGCCCCGGGGGAGGGCTCGGCCGACTCCCCCGGGCCGACTCCCGACGGGTCCGAATGGCTGTTCTCCCGCCGTCTCCCGAGGTCTCGCTGACTGGTGGGCCCCGCTGCCTCTAGGCCGTACAGACAAGCCATTGTGGGCGCAGGACCCGGTACAGTGGTGCTGATGTCAGGGCCGGCCGGGCAACAGTGCCACGCCGCGGGCAGATCTTCCCAGGTACGGCGTGCTGTAACCATGCCTGCCCTTGGTAAGGGGCGAGGAGTGGGCTTCATTGTAGCCACGCCCTTGCCCTGCCCCCTTTGATTAGGTCACGGTTTGTTGGAGTCGCCGGCCGACTCCCCAAAGCCGGCTTCTCTGGAAGTCGCCCCTGGGACTCGGCCATGAGCGGGCAGTCGGCCGCCTTGCCGTAGACTCCCCAGGAGGCGGCTCTTCGCCCTGTGGTCTTGAGGGGTGCAGCCTGCCCCGATGTCTTGAAAGGTTATGGGGCTCGGGTTGGCCTACCCGTGGCCCATTACTCCGATAGTAGTCCCCGAAGCTGGACGATCGGCGCCGCGGACGATCGGCCGAGAAGCCTCAGCGGTTTCTCTTTCCGGGTGCTCAACACATGGTCTTGATTGACTTCTGCCGAGCTGACTAGAAGGAGTCGGACTCGCCCAACTCGGACTCACTCAATTCCGACTTGCTCAGTAGTTTGAACGTCGCGGCGGGATTTCAAGTGGCGTGCTAGCTAAGCTTCCAGGCTGCCGCCCGTTCTTGGCCTGTCACGCGAGGGCATGTGGCCAGGCCGTCCTGCCAGCCCACGTGTGCGACGGGACAGACCCGTGTGCGGGGCCCGCCACTACCGCGCCTCGGTGCCCGAGCGGATCCGCTGCGGCCCCGGTGGACGGTTGGGATTCCCGTGAAGTTACTGCGCGCAGTAACTTTACGTGGATCGTGGGGGTCGTGGGGTTGCGGGCGCAGTAAATCCCCACGTCCGCCCCCTCGGCTTCGCAGCCCATGGGGCTATAAGTAGGGGGAAGAGGGGGGCACGCGTGCCCCTCCTTCCCACTACCCCTTGCTTTCTTCCTCCTCGCAGCTCCTCGCTCTCCTGCTTCCTCTTCTCTTCTTCGCTCCGCCACACGCCCAGGCTCCGGTGATCACCGCAGCGACAGCTCGCGATGAGTTCTTCCTCTGCTGCCGCGCCTTCCCCGGTGCGCTCCGGCACCTGGGACGGTTCCGAAGTCCATGAAGACCACATCGAGTTCCTCCGAGGACCGCGTGCAGGTGCGTCTCGCGCCGGAGGGGGAGATTTCCCCCGCCCTGCAGGAGGGCGAGCGGGTCATCTTCCGCTCGCACTGCCTGCGCGGGCTGGGGCTGCCGGCGAGCAGCTTTTTCCGGTCGTTCATGGAGTTCTACGGCCTCCAGCCACACCACCTCACCCCCAACACAGTGGTGCTGTTATCCGCCTTCGTGGCTCTGTGCGAAGGCTTCCTCGGAGTCCTCCCCACCCTCGAGCTCTGGGGGGAGTTCTTCTTCTCCAAGCTCGGCACCCAGGCCGCGGGCGTGCCAGCTCAGTGCGGCGCCTTCATCACCGTGCGAAGGACAGGAGCCGACAACCACTTCCCCTCCATCTCACTGTTGAAGTCGGTGAAGATGTGCCAGAGGTCCTACTTCTATGTCAGGAACGTCACCACGAGGGGCGACTTGGTCAATCTGCCGGCTTTCGAAGCCGGCTCGCCGGCTGGCAGACTGCCCAACTGGTCGTACCAGGCCAGGTCCCTGACGCCTGCGGGAGCCGGCGCCATCACGCGACTCCGAGTGCTGAAGCAGTCGGAGGGTCTGACTGGTCTGGACCTGCTAGCCGCCTTCGTCTCGCGCCGAGTTCTCCCACTCCAAGGCCGCCCTCACATGATATGCCAGATGAGCGGGGGCCGCGACCCGAGTCGGATGTGCACCAAGGACATGCCTCACGAAGAGGTGGCTCTTATGGTGAACTACCTCTCGGACAGCAGGCTCCCGGAGGACTGGCGATTCGGCAAGGAACCATACTCCCGCGCCAACCCCCCGCCCGTGCTGAGTCGCCTTTCTTTTCTTTCTTTGGATTGTCTTCTTCTTGCCGAGTTTTGTTCTGATCAGTCGGCTTTGGTTAGAATCCCCTTCTTCACCCACTAGCCAGCACCTCGGGGCCGGCCCATGAGTTCGTCGCCGACGAGGCGGAGAGCGACGTCGACGACCCCGATCTGGGGGCGGCGGCTCTGGAAGATGACGCCGAGGGAGGAGGAGGGACGATAGGCGACTTCAGGCCCTCGGCTACCTTCGCCGACTGGCCTGAAGACGACGCCGAGGGAGGAGTCGCCCCTTGCCATCGGCCAGGAGCCAGCCAGCCGGGCGCGGGCTCTTCTGCCGTGTCGAGCGCTCCAGGCGGCGGGAAGAAGCGCCGGGCTGTGCCGACTTTGTTCGGCAGCCGACCGAAGAAGCCCAAGGGCTCGGCTGCGGCAACCTGGCGGGACGAGGCAGCCGCAAAGGCCATCCGCTTCCGTAAGGAAGTGAAGAAGCCGCCGTTGGTCTCTGCGTAAGTATTCTGTCTTCAAAGTTTATTCTTTCTTCGTGTTTTGTCTGAGTCTCTGCTCGCCCCTCTTTCTTCAGGGCTCCCCTCTCTCTTGAGCGGGTCGCCACCGCCTCCGTCATGGGGTCAGCGGAGACGCCCGCCACCACTCGGCGGATAGACCCCGCTGCCGACCTCTGGGAGGCGACGGAGCGGAATGCGCAAGAGAAGCGCAACGAAGAAGAAGCCCTCCGCCTAGAGAAGGCGGAGGCCGACAGGGCAGAGGCTCTCTGCTAAGAAAAAACTAGCGGAGGCCGAAGCTGCCGCCGCGGCGAAGCAGCAGGCTGAGGAAGCCGCACGCCGCCAGTTGGCCTTGCTTTTTACCCCGCTGAACTCTGCACCACCGCCCCTGGAGTTCGCGGGGCAAACTGGAGAAGCCGGTGGGGAGAACCTCATCGAGGAGAGGGAAGGCGGCGAGCCCTCTACTCCGGGCGTGAACGTTCCGCCGCCGCCTCCGCCGCCGTCTGAAGGCGTGCAAGGCGAGCAGCCAGCAGACCCTCCGGTGCCGCTGACCGAAGACGAGGCCGTGGCGAGGCTACTCCTCCAGGTCGGCTCGCCAGCACGCCGTCGTCTGGATAAGGCGACTTCGGCACCCCGCCCCCTGGAAGCCGGCACCGCCAGCTCGGCGGCTCCAGACGCCGAAGCGACAAGCGCCGCACCTGTTGGGTGGGTGCGAGGAGGCGGCACAGGGCTGCTGAACCGGGCGCTCTTGGACGTCCAGGCGAAGCTCCGCGCTGAGGGCGACGCCCTCCAGAGTTGCACCAAGGCGTTCCTAGCATCATGGGCAGCCGTCCGGGTATTTTTTTTCTTTGGGCCTTTGTTTTTCTTGTTCCTCTCTGTGGGGGTGCGCCATCGCACCCACTGGGTGTAGTCCCCGAGTTTCGGGCCGGCTGCTGAGCAGGCGGCCCGGAACTCCAATTGATGAACTTCTGGGTACTAACTTTTGTCTGAAATGCTTGTTGCAGGATTACCACAACCTCCGCGTCACTGCCTTCAACCGTAATGTTGAAGAGCTGGGCAAGCGGACCGCCGACTTGGTGGAGAGTCGGAGTAAGCCCTTCCCTCTTTCTTCTTCTCTGCGGGGGCACGCTAGCGCACCCGCGGGCTGTAGTCCCCGAGATTCAGGCCGACTGCTAAGCAGTCAGGCCGGATCTCCCCGGCGACCTACTTTATTGATGACTGTTGTCTTTCTTCCTTTCCTTCAGGAGCCAACACTGCTCTTCAACAGCAGCTGAGCGAAGCCAACTCCGCCCTGCTCGCCAAAGGGGAGGAGTGCAGCAGGCTCGCCACAGAGCATGATCTGCTGGCCACTCAGTTGGCAGAGCAGAAGGAGCTGCTTGCGAAGTCGCAGAGGGAGGCGGAGGAGACGGAAACCGCCCTCTTGGCCGAGTTCGCGAGCGAGCGCTCCTCCTGGTCTGACAAGGAGGCGCTGCTGTCCTCCGGCTTCCACGAGATTGAAGACATCATTATTGGTGAGTCTCTTTATTTTCTTTCTTCGAGCTGCTGACTTAGATCGTGTCGACTCCTGGTTTTTGACTTGCTTCTTCGTTTCTTTGTGTCTTTTGCAGACTTCTTCCCTGGGCAGTCGCAGGACGCTATCCAAGCCTTCGAGGCCGATCGTGAAAGTCGGAGGGCGGAGGGCGCGGAGATCGCCGCTGATGCCCCCCGAACTCTTGATGAGCACATGTTGAGCACCGAGGCTCGCCTCCGGCCGGCTCACCGGATGCTGCGCCGGCTTCAGTGCGTCGGTGCCCAGGCGATTTTCGCCCTTTGGCCGGATATGCAGGCTCCACGCACCCCCAGCCTGACGGCCAACTGGTTGGAGGTCGCGGCTGGTCGCCTCGAGGCCTGGAAGGGCTCTTCGGCCCGGGCTGGAGTGCGCCGGGCCTTGGAGTTCGTCAAGGCGTGGTACCCGAGGCTGGATCTAGACCGGTTGGCCACGCTTCGGTCGGAGGCCCAGCCGGAGCTGGCGGCTGCGGAAGACGCCCTCGTCAAGCATGCTGCGGCGATCGCCGAGTACACTGACACGAGCATCTTCGTCCCCGAGTGGTTTGAAGACGGCGAGGAGGTTCCGCCGGAGTGGTTTGGGATGAACCCAGACTACGGCGAAGACTCGGCGGAGGTGATTGGCTCCAGCGTCGAGGATGAGGACGAGGTGGAGGATGAGGGCGAGGCGGAGGCACCAGAAGACGGAGCAGATGGCCAGCGTCAGCCCGACCGCGCCTCCAGCAACGAGCTGCGTGCGACCGACCCAACCGCTGCCAGAGGCGATCAAGCCGAGACTAGCCGGCCGACCGCCCCGACGCCTGACGCTGGCGCCTCCTCCGACCCCCCGAATCCGTCTGCCACCTCCTAAGCTGCCGCTGTGTCTTTTTGTTTTATCTGCTTTAGTAGTCTTTTGAAGAACTTGTTAATTCGCACAATTCCATCCGCGGGGTGTATTTTGAACCTCTACTTGACAACTCGGCCAAGGGCATGTGTTATATATATATATATCTTTTCTTGCTCATTGTTCTTTTGGCTGTTTTCCTTTGCCGCTTTCCCTTAGTTGCCTGTCTTGCCAATCGGACAGCCGCTCTGCGGACTGTTGCTGGATCAAGTGCTAGGCTACTTTAGGAAAGCAAGTACTTAGCCGATTTCAAGATTGTTTGAGCAAGTTGGATAGAAAACGACAATCCGACTGTCCGAGAGTCGGCTTGCGAGAAAGGCTGGAAGCCGTCTTGAGCTATGTTTTACGCTTTGAGTCCTTAGCCATTTTTCATGCGAGCACCCATTCTACCTTACCACTGCCCACCATACAGTCGCTCTGCGAGCTGTGGCTTCTGACAGAAGACGGCTTAGGTGTTACACACTACTTGTCCGGCTGTAGGAAGCATTTCATAGTGCAAGGCGGTAAGTCCCTGGGCCGACTTGTCGAGCCCGGTGCCAAGCGGCATGACAAAGAGTAACATACTTGTAGGCATAATTTTTATCATACAGACAAAAGAGGGCAGTCCCCGAGCTCGTCTCGGGGGGGCCGAAGTCTTGGTACTTTAATACAAAAGGTAGCGTGGTACATACTGCATCAACTTTAAAATCTTCGGAGAAGATTTGCATTCCATGGCCGCTCTGTCTCCTTGCCGTAGTCATCCCTCTTGCGTGCTCGGGGCTTCTGAGCCTCGATCAGGTAGTAGGAATCGTTGCCTAGTACTTTGCTGATGATGAAAGGGCCTTCCCAAGGCGGCGATGGCTTGTGCTGGCCGGCTGTTCGCTAGATCAGCCGGAGCACAAGGTCGCCTTCTTGGAAAGTTCTTGGCCTGACCTTCCTGTTGTGGTATCGGCGTAGGCTCAGCTGGTAGATGCTGGAACGGCTGAGTGCCAACAGCCGGCCCTCTTCCAGCAAATCGACGCCGTCTTGTCGTGCTTCTTCTGCTTCCTCCTCGGTGTACATGGTGACTCGTGGGGAGTCGAACTCTATGTCCATTGGGATGACGGCTTTGGCACCATAGACGAGGAAGAAGATCGTGAAGCCGGTTGACTTGTTTGGAGTCGTGCGCAGACTCCAGAGGACGGCTGGCAGCTCGTCGAGCCAGCAGCCAGCCGAGCGCTCCAGAGGCTCGATCAACCGAGGCTTGATGCCGGACAGGATGAGGCCGTTTGCTCGCTCCACTTGGCCGTTTGACTGCGGGTGGGCGACGGACGCTAGGTCCAGTCGGATGCCCTGTGTTGCGCAGAAATGGGCCAAGGCGCCTTTGGCAAAATTTGTGCCGTTGTCGGTGATGATGCTGTGTGGTATGCCGTACCGAATTGTGATATCGGTGATGAAGGTCACGGCAGTCGTACCGTTCAGTTTCTTAATTGGCTTCACTTCCACCCACTTGGTGAACTTGTCTACTGCGACAAGTAGGTGAGTTAGACCACCTCGTGCTGTCTTGAATGGTCCCACCATGTCTAGACCCCAAACTGCGAAAGGCCAAGCAATGGGGATGGTCTTGAGCGCAGAAGCCGGCTGGTGCGGCTTGGAGCTGAACTTCTAGCACCCTTTGCATTTTTGGACCAACTCCTTGGCCTCTTCCAAGGTAGTCGGCCAAAAGAATCCGTGCCGAAAAGCTTTGGCGACGATTGCTCTTGAAGCCGCATGGTGGCCGCATTCGCCTTGATGGATGTCTTTGAGGATCGCCTGACCTTGCTCTGGCTCTACGCAGTGCTGGTAGACACCAGTGATGCTGCGCCTGACCAGCTCTCTGTTGATTATGGTATAGGCTGCCGCCCGGCGTTGTACTTGCCGAGCTGAGGTCTCATCAATTGGTAGCTCTTTGTTCACTAGGAATTTGAGGATGGGCTGGGCCCAAGAAGGTGCTGCTATTTCTTCGACTACCAGAACTGCGACTTGGACGAGGGCGGCTGGGCTGGGAGGCGGCGGGCTGGAGTCAACAGCCGCTTGCTTGGCTGATGAAGTCCCCAGGCCGACTGGCGCGGTCCTTGGGCTGAGTTCTAGAATCTTCGAGTCCGTCACCGCAGTCCCTGGGCCGGGCACGACTGAGGCAGCTTTGGAGTCACCCGCCAAAGTCCCCGTTCCGACTGCCGGAGCTCTGGAGTCGGATCCGTCGTCTTCGGGAGGAGCCGGCACAAAAATGGAGTCTGATTCTGGTGAAGTCTTGACAGACGGCTTGAGGAGGCGTTGAAGGGCGATGCCAGATGGTATTGCTTGGCGGGTAGAGCCGATTCGTGCCAAGGCGTCTGCTTGGTCGTTGTCGTTTCTTGGCACATGGAGGAACTCGCACCCTTTGAAATACCCGCTGAGTTGCTGCACGAGGAAATGGTAGCTCGCCATGTTTGCGTCTTTCGCGTCCCAGTGGCCGGATGACTGTTGGACCACTAAGTCCGAGTCGCCATAACACAAAATCCGGCAGATGCCAAGTTCTTTGGCAAGCCGGAGCCCGTGAATGAGCGCCTCGTACTCAGCCACGTTGTTGGAGGCGGCAAAATGGATTTGCAGTGCATATTTCAGCTTGTCACCTTTGGGAGAGGTGAGGACGATGCTGGCTCCCAAGCCAGTGCGCATCTTGGAGCCGTCGTAGTGCATCCGCCAATGGGTGGAGTCAGGCGCTGGAGGCAGGTACTAGGTCTTGGCCCAGTCGACGAGGAAGTCGGCCAGCGCTTGTGATTTGATAGCAGTGCAGGGCTGGTAGTAGATGGTGTAAGGAGCTAGCTCTATGGCCCACTTGGCCACTCGACCAGAGGCATCTCGGCTACCGATGATCTCGGCAAGTGGAGCCGTGCAGACCATTGTGATTGGATGCTCTTGAAAGTAAGGCTTCAATTTCTTGGCAGCAAAGTGCACGCCATAGCACATCTTCTGGTAGTGAGGGTAGTTCTGCTTGGAGGTCAATAGTACCTCGCTCAGGTAATATACTGGTCTCTGGACAGGTAGCGCCTTGCCTTCCTCCTTGCGCTCTACTACAATGACCGTGCTGACTACTCAGCTGGTGGCGGCGATGTACAGGAGCATAGGTTCCTTGGGAGTCGGAGTCGCCAGGACGGGTGGAGTAGTCAGCATCTTCTTCAAATGGTGGAAAGCTTCGTCCGCCTTATGGTTCCACTCGAAAAAAGTGGTCTTCTTCATGAGTTGGTATAAGGGGAGAGCTTTCTTGCCCAGCCGACTGATGAATCGGCTGATGGACGCCAAGCAGCCGGTGAACTTCTGCACATCCAGCAGTCGGCTGGGTACCTCCATTCTCTCGATGGCCTTGATTTTTACTAGGTTGCATTCTATGCCGCGTTCAGAGACCAGGAAACCTAGCAGCTGGCCGGCTGGTACTCCGAAGACACACTTCTCGGGGTTGAGCTTGATCTGGAACCGGCACAGGTTCTCAAAGGTCTCCTTGAGGTCTTCCAGCAGTGTTCCTCGCTTTTCCGTCTTCAGCACCACGTCATCCATGTAAACGTGGGCGTTCCTGCCGAGCTGCTTGAGGAGGCACTTCTGCATGCAACGCTGAAAGGTGGCGCCGGCATTCCTTAAGCCGAACGTCATGGTGAGGTAGCAGAACGCTCCAAATGGCATGATGAAGGCGGTCTTCAATCTGTCAGCCAGATTCAGCTTGATGTGGTGATATCCTAAGTATGCGTCCAAGAAGCTCAACAACTCGCATTCGGCTGTGGAGTCTATCACCTGGTCAATTCTTGGTAGAGCAAATGGGTCCTTGGGGCAGGCCTTGTTGAGGCTCGTGTAGTCAATATACATTTTCCATTGCTTGTTCTTCTTTAGCACCAGGACCGGATTTTCCAGCCACTCCCGGAAGAAAACTTCCATAATGAAGCCGGCTGCTAGGAGTCGGGCTATCTCTTCTCCGACAACTCTTCTCTTCTCTTCTGATAAGCGGCGTAGGGGCTGCCTGACCGGCTTTGCATCAGATCAGACGTGTAACTTGTGCTCGGCAAAATCCGTCGGTACACCTGGCATGTCCTTGGGAGACCATGCGAAGATGTCCCGATTCTCACGGAGGAAATCGACGAGCTCGCCTTCCTATTTGCTGTCGTGGTTTGCACCTACGATGGCGTACCTCTCTGGGCGCTCTGGATACAAGGGTATCTTCTTTGTCTCTTTGCCGGCTTGAACGAACCTTCGGCTTCCGACTCCTTCGGTTCGGGCGATATCTCCGACTGCTTGACGGCCATCGCCACAACTCGCTCAAGGAGTCGCTTCTCGGCTGCAATCACCAGGGACTCGGCCAGCCGACTGCTCTCGGCCGCGCACGCGGACGACTTCCGGTAGTCGCCGGCCACAGTCAGAATTCCCCTGGAACTGGGCATCTTCATCTTGAGGTAGGCGTAGTGGGGGACCGCCATGAACTTGGCCAAGGCGGGTCGGCCAAGTAGCGCATGGTATGGGCTCTCAAGGTCCACTACCTCAAACCAAACAGACTCTCTTCAGAAGTGATCTTTGTCCCCAAAGAGGACGTCAATCAGGATCTTGCCGATTGGTGAGCAGGAAAGCCCAGGGACAATGCTGTGGAACACAGTCCGGCTGTTCTGAAGCTATCTCTGCTTGATTCCTAACTTCTCCATGGTGTCCTTGTACATGATATTGATGTTGCTGCCCCCATCTATCAAAACTCGCGAGAAACGCGCGACCCGTTTGTTCATGGCAAAGGTGGCGTCCAGGACCAAGGCGTAGGAGCCCGGACTCGGCATCACTTCTGGGTGGTCAGCCCTGCTCCAGCTGATGGGCCTCGCAGACCAGTGCATGAACTCTGGCGTCTCTGAGGCTACTGCGTTCACCTCTTGTCGCTGCAGCCGCCTCCAGCGTCGATCATCAGCCATACTGGTGAACACCACGTAGGCTCCATGCTCTTCAGGGTATTCATCTTGTATCGCGCCGACTGGCCTGACTGCCGGCTGCTGGGGCAGAGGTGGAGGCGGCTGCCCAGCAGGCGGGGGTGGCAGGAGGCCGTCTCCCTTGGCGATCCTGGTCAGCCAGTGGTACTTCTGGGTGGTGTGATTCGACGGCTTCGCGCCGCTGTGGAACTTGCAAGGTCCGTCCAAGGTCTGTTCGTAGGAGAAGGTCGGCAAGTAGTTCGGCTTGCCGCCTTTTTGTCGCTTGGGCGGAGGCTGCTCTTCTGGCTGCTGGGCTTCAACGGTCGCGACCTGCCGACTGCTAGAAGCCGGCTGCGGGGCCTTGCGCTTGTTGTCGCCCTACTGTTGTTGCCGGCCGGTGTCTGCCCCTGGAGTTCTTGGAGCCTGAGGAGCTACTTTGCCAGTCGTGCTGATTTGAATTTCCGTCTTCATGGAGGAGTCGGCCGTAGCATACTTGTCCGCTATGATCAGTAGCTCGTCGAGGGTTTCTGGCTCATCGTAGAGAAGCTTGTGCTTGAGGAGGGTGCCTTCTCGGCACCCGGCTGTGAAGTACTCGATGGCCTACACCTCGTGCACGCCCTCGCAGGAGTTCCGGAGCTCAGCCCAACGCGTGAGGTAGTCGCGAGTCGACTCGTCAGGACCTTGCACACACAAGGAGAGCTGACGAGGCTTGGGAGGACACTTGTACGTGCTAGTGAAATTGCGGACGAATGCTTCGGTGAAGTCGACCCAGTTGTTGATGCTGCGGGCCTTTAGGCTGTTCAGCCATGTCCGGGCCGTGCGCTGGAGCATGAGCGGAACGTACTTTATGGCAACACGCTTGTTGCCGTTTGCTATGCTGACAGCCGTGGAGTAGTCGACTAGCCAGTCTTCCGGCTTCACGGAGCCGGTATACTTGGGCGTGTGTCTTGGGAGCGTGAACCCTCTGGGAAAGGGCTCGTCCCGAATGTGGGGCCCGAAACAAGGCGGACCCAGCTCGTCTTCTTCTTCCAGCGCTAGGGACCGGTGAAGTCGGTCGATCTGGTGGTGGGCGTCATTCTCTCCAACTCCCTCTCGGCGGCCAAGGTGGTCATCGAGAGTCGGATGGTCAACAGGCGGCGGGGAGACTCGCCTCTCCTTGCGGGGAGGGGGAGGCGGACAGTCGTCCCGTTGTTCCACTGCTCTCGGGCGGCCGTCTCGGTCGCGCTCTATGGTAATCCGAGTCCGACTGTGGCTGACAGCCGGCTCCTTGTCCTTCCTTCCTGGGGCACCGCCAGTCGGCGTCCGAGACATCGCGCCTTGATCTCGGTGCGGGTCGTCGTTTGGCCGCTACGACGCCTCCGTGCAGCAGCCGGCCTCGTTCTGCGCGGCGGCCGCGTCGAGGAGCTGCTGGACTCGCTCCATCATGAGGCGGCGCTCTTCGCCCTCGAAATTGTCCAGCTCATCCGCCGCTGCCTGGGCGGCTCGGATGTTCTTCCCTGGCGTGGCATACACGGGGCGGATAGCCCCAAACAGGCTGGCGATGGCTACGCCGCGCTGCTGAACCGCGCCAAGGCGGCTGGGCCCTGCCGGGGCCGGCGAGCCGCCAACAGCGCGATCCATCTCCCGCTGGTAAGCTTCTGACAAGCGTCTCATGCTGGCCAGCTTCTTCGCGCCTTCAACAAGCTGAAAGCGGCGTGCTTCTAACGTCTCTGCGTCAGCATCTTCTGGAATGGGCGCAGCTAGGTCTTTCAGCGGCGCGCCGAGTGAGTCTGGCACCCCTCCGCCAGGGAACTCGTCATGACTGATGACCAGCACCTCAGTGACGGTGCTTCCGTCGCTCTCCGCATGGGGGAGAGGTTCGTCGTAGACCATTATGTTGGCGGGGAACGCGTCGACCGACGCGGTGTCGGAGTTGACCAGCATCGGGTCGGTGGAGCCTACAGACTCCAAGTCTATGGCATGCTCGCCGGAAACGTGGAGTTGATCGAGGAGGCCCGCGAGGAGTTTTTCGGGGATCGCCTGTGCCTGCGTCGGACGCAGGTTCGTCGGAGAGGCGGACCTCGCCGACAAGTTCGGCCAAGGAGCTGGCTGCGCAGGCGATCTCAACGCTGCGCAGCGCGTCGACGCAAACTTCGTCTGGCGTGCCTGGTTGGCTGCGCTCGCCAGGGAGGAAAAGGGTTCCCGTCCAGAACAGATCTCCGGACGGCGGTGCACCATGCCCCACGGTGGGCGCCAAATGTCGGGGGTTTGGTGCGACATATGCCAATGGATGGCTTATCATGGTGGGGGCGAGTAGAACGTCGCCAGTGCCTGGAAACGGGATGAGGCGAAGACATGCACGCCGGTGAATCTTACCCAGCTTCGGGGCTCTCCGGGGAGATAATACCCCTACTGTTGCTCTGCGGGGCCTCCGCATGATCACTATGGTCAAGTGTTTACACGGTTGCTCCTTGAGCTATGTTTGGTGGTAGGAGAGGGCAAGGGTAGCTCTCTCCTTCTATCTGGTATGGTATAGAGCTACTGGGATCCAACCCTTTGCATGGGTGCCGTGGGGGGTTTATATAGGCCTACCCCCCAGGGGTACAATGGTAATTCGACTGGGCGCAGGCCCAGCCGTCAGTGCCTCCGACCTCCGACTTCTCCGCCGACTGCTGGGGCCCGCCGACTGGTGGGCCCCGCCGACTGGTCTGGTACGGAGCCGACAGGCCGCATCCGCCGCGGGCGGGTCTTGCCGGCTGCTGATTACTGTAGCCATGCTCCTGATGACGCAAGCTTGGTCATGGGGTCGTGGCAACAGCCCCGCCGCCTGGCGGGCGATCACTGTGGCCACTCCCCATCTCTTCTTGATTAATGGCGCGTGGGCCCCGGGGGAGGGCTCGGCCGACTCCCGACGGGTCCGACTGGCGGTTCTCCCGCCGTATCCCGAGGTCTCGCTGACTGGTGGGCCCCGCTGCCTCCAGGCCGTACAGACAAGCCGTCGTGGGCGCAGGACCCGGTACAGTGGTGCTGATGTCAGGGCCGGCCGGGCAACAGTGCCACGCTGCGGGGAGATCTTCCCAAGTACGGCGTGCTGTAGCCATACCTGCCCTTGGTAAGGGGTGGGGAGTGGGCTTCATTGTAGCCACGCCCCTACCACGTCCCCTTCGATGAGGTCACGGTTTGTTGGAGTCACCAGCCGACTCCCCAAAGCCGGCTTCTTTGGAAGTCGCCCCTGGGACTCGGCCGTGAGCGGGCAGTCGGTTGCCTTGCCGTAGACTCCCCAGGAGGTGGCTCTTCGCCCTGTGGTCTTAAGGGGCGCAGCCTGCCCCGATATCTTGAAAGGTTATGGGGCTTGGGTTGGCCTACCCATGGCCCATTACTCTGACATCCCTGTTTTGCCGTGCGACAGCCTTAGCATCATCAACTCGTTTCCGGAGGGAAGACAGCTCGGCGCGGGCGGAGGCTAAGTCCGCCTGCGCCGTGACCAGGGCGGCAGCTGTGGCCTCTGCACGCCTCTCAGCCTCGTCCAACCTGGGCCTGACGGTGGCAGCCCTGCCCGCACCCTCCTGACTAGCGAGCTTCAGCTTCAAGTCGTACCTGCCTTCCAGATCTGCACGAACCTTGGCCACCCGGCGATTGATCTCCTCCTCGACTCTGGCCTCGCGGGCCCCGACGACATCTTCAGCTTGAGCGACTTGATGCTCCCTCGTCTCCAGTCGCTCGAGCTCGAGGCTGCGCTCCACGGCTTCCAGGGCCAGCGTCTCCTCGCACCATCGGACCTCCTCTTCCTCCGCAGGCGTCCCCCTCATCGACGCAAGGGCGGCCCCGCGCGCCTCGACCTGCTGCTCAAGGGACGCGCTCCAGGCCTGGAGCTCCCACGTGCGCTGCTCCGCAGCCTCGCGGCGGCGATCGGCCTCGTGAGCTTCTTCCAAGGCTCGCGAGCGGGACTCATTGGCAATCTTGAGGGACGCCTCAGCCTTCGCGTTCTCGAGGTCGCGATGATAATGACCGAGGTTGATGCCTACTCGTAGCTGGTGCCGCTCCTCCACCAACCGAAGACCTTCAGCCTCAAGACGCGAGTCGACGCCAGCAAGCTCTTCACCAAGGCGGTTCATCGTGCCCATCGCCTTCTGGAAGAGCTCGTGGCGGACCACGCTGCGCCCGCGCTCGAGCTTGAACGCTCGGCCCACCTCGTCCTCCACCTTGGGGGCTGTGGGTGGAGCATCAAGTGGTGCACCACCTCCCGGTTAGGGGCTGGGGGCTGGCGCGGCCCCAGGCGCCAACTGACCCTCGCAGGGGGCCCGAACTGAACAAGGCCCGCTGCTTGAAGGAGACTCCATGATCAAGGATAGCCATCAACCAACCATGACCAAGGGAGGAGCCATTGGCACGCCTGTTGTGCTCCGAGCAAGGCCGCGAAGAAAGGATGGCGAAGGCGCAAGCTCGGGGCACCTTGATGACAGACCAACTCCCCTGGCTGACCCCACGCCGTGGGTAGCGTCCGAGCCTGTAGCGCTGGAGCTTGGCGGGCGCGATGGGACGAGAGGGAGCAGCTTCTCTGGAGATTTCGCAGCCTTAGCAGAAGGGGACCTAAGGGGACAATCGTCGGGAAAGGAAGCCAGCACATAGAAGATCACTAGATAAGGTACTTACTCGTCGATAGAGATGTACTTCCGTCACTTCAACGGCCCGAAGATGTTGCTGCCGCTGGGAGATCCCTTCCTCTTGCGGAGCTCCTCGAAGTCCACAAAAAGGCGACCAAAGTGCTGGATGTGACGGCCGGTGCGTGGCGGAGCCGAAGAAGAACCAAGAGGGAGAGCCTCAGGGGAGCCCGGCTGTGGCGAATAGCCCGGCTCTTCCTCGCCGTGACCTCCCGAGGCTCCTGGAGCCTCGGCCTCGGGAGCCGCATGCCGCATCTCATCAGCGACCGGCGCCTCAGGAGGGGCGTCGCAAGCTCCCGAGGACGAAGCCCCGGGATCACCACTCGACATGTGCTCCTCAACATCTGAGCAGCCGGCCACCGTCGCTGCTCGCTCCCCCGCACCATCACCTAGGTGGAGCTCGGCACCGGCGGCAAAGAATGGGACAACGATGACGGGATTCTCGCAGGGCCCCACCAAGAGAATTGGGCACAGCCACCACTCATCGAAGGAAGGCATGTTCGCGGCAAAGGTGGCCTTGTTCTCGCAGCGGTACAACATGCAACTTTTCCTAGGCATCTCATCCGACAGATGGACACCAGATAGGACCGTGAGCACCGTTTGTCGCGCAGCGAGAGGGAGCCCCTCCTCCTGAACCCTCATGTTGTCCTGACTACTGAGCAAGTCCCACATCGGGCGAGAATGGCGCTAAAGCGGAGCAACTCGACGCCTGACGAACTCCCTCACCACCATGGGCACAGTCACGCCATGGTCCTTCAACCACCTCAGCCTAGCCCAGACGGGGGCAAGGCAGGGGCTCGTGAGCTTCTGATGGCCCCAGCCGGAGTTTGGAATAGCAGGCCCCACCGGAGCTTGGAGCAGAGGGTTGAGCATGCCGGCATTGACAAACACCCATTGTGTGTGGAACTCGCTTGTGGATGAAGGGAGCTCAAAGTCGATCCCCATGCCTGCTGTCGCAGCCACGGCCTGGAAGCCGACACACCCTGAGCTCTGCCGGGCACTGGTGAGATGCAGCGAGAAGAAGTGGCGGAGGAGTGCCACGGAGGGGGCGATGCCCACCCTGGCCTCACACACGAAAGCGAAGACGGCAAGAAGGGTTACAGATTGAGGGTCGAGATGGAGCATGTGGATCTGATAGTGCTCGAGAACCATGTTGAAGAAGGCGGAGAAGGGAGGAAGCAGGCCAGCCCACAGGGCGTCAATGAAGACCGGAACCTCGGTGACTGCCCGAGCCATGCTGGAGCGAGACGTAGGCCAGGCCGGTGTCTCTCCCCACTCGTTGAAGCTGGAGGCGAGCATGGGGGGCACCTTGCCCATGGCCTCATCATTGAGCACCCAAGGCCGACCGAGCGCCGGCTCGAAGGATGGAGGCACAGTTGGCGAGGAAAAGGGTTTCTTTCCCTTCCCAGCTTGTTTCGGCGCCATGGCGGTGAAGCGGGCGGAGCGCAAGTTGGATTGGGAAGGCAGAGCAGGACGTCGAAGGAGCAGGGAGATTGGAAGAGCCGGGCGCGGTGAGGGAAGAATAACTATGCAAGAAGCAGGGCCGCATAGCCGGGCAGATTCAAGGGCAACATGGGGAAGCGGAGACGCCCACGTCCAATCAACCGCCATGCGTCAATCGAGGCCGCAGGCTTTTGGGGCCCGCGATGCTCCGAACCTGACCTTTGGCTTCGCCGCGAAGCCAAGCCCGTGCGCACCTTGGACCCGGGGGCTACTGTCGGCGTTCTGGGAACGGGGGTCCCCAGACTTGCCTGCCTGCGGCCCATGGCGTGGCCGAGCCAGCAGGCCGTACGTCTCATCTTCACCAACAAGGCACCCAAGACCCTCGCGATGGGCCAAGCCTCGCGAGGCGAACGACGCAAGACCTCCTCTGGAGCGGCCTGGTCAGGCAGGCTCGCGAGGAGCGGAGATAGCAAGGCGGGGCAAACCTCACAAGGCTCTCGTGACATGAGCCATGACGATCGACACCAGGAGGGCGCCAGGCGGGCGCCAGTGCGTGCAGCGTCCTTGTTTCCTCTTTGGTGCAAAGGAGGCAAGCGCAGCCGCGGAGCACCGAGGCCTCAGGCAAAGGTTGCCATTTTGGTGCAACAAGACCAAAACCGTGGACTGCAAGACGGAGGTCATCGTGGAGCCCAAGACGGCGTCACCACCAGAGCTTTGTGCAGGCAAAGGCCGCTTTTGTCAGGATAGCTTGTACTAGCTGTCCCCCTTCGAATTAGCCCGCCATTGTTGGCTCCCTTCCCGCTCAATATTTCGGAAGAGGACCAGGGCCTCTATAAATAGGACTAGCCACCATAGTAGGGGAGAGACCTGAAGAGACCTGAAGAGAACTCATCAGACCCACAGAGACACACAAGTCTGAAAGCACAAGAACACCTCAACCTCAGGGGGCTTTTCTTCCCCTTTTACCGTTCATCATCAGCCCGAGAGGCAATCCACCACCACACTGGAGTAGGGTATTACACCACAATGGTGGCCCGAACCAGTATAAACCCCGTGTCTTTCTGTGTTGCGAGTTCGTTGAGTTCGTCCGCAAGATCTTAGCGAGCTAGAGATTAGATCAGTAGGAGGGAAAGACTTCGCGCGCACCCCAGTGTTCGAACCTTAAGGGTTAGACGGAGCCCCACGTCGGACAATGACTTTAGTTAATGTTAATCCCACTATTTTGGAAGAGTGTCAACTTTGCATGCATGTGGATCGTGATGAAAATATTTTATGCGATAGCCATTTTATTGAATTTTCTTATGATCCTACATGTAATTATTATGAGATAGGAAAATATGGTGGTAGAAATTTTCATGTTACTAAATTACATCTCGTTATGTTGAGATTGCTACTGTTTCTTTCCGCTTCCTTTCATATGCTAGTTTTTGCTTGCCTTGATAATTTGTTTGCCTATAAGATGCCTATGCATAGGAATTATGTTTGACTTAGATGTGTTTGTCACGTGTTTTATGATGCTCTCTTTGTGCTTCAATTCTTGTCTTTCATGTGAGCATCATTGAAATCTTTTGCCTAGCTAAAAGGCTTTAAAAGAAAAGCGCTTGTTGGGAGACAACCCAATATTTTTCCTTGCTGTTATTCAATAAATAATTTATCTAGCCTCTATTTTGGTTGTGTTTTTGTGTTTAATTAGTGTTTGTGCCAAGTAGAGCCGTTGGGAAGACATGGGGAAAGTCTTTTTGATCTTGCTGTAAAAAACAGAAACTTTAGCACTCACGAGAATTGCTGCCATTTTTTATTAGAGAGTGATATTTAGTTAATTATTTTTGAATATGATTAATAGATAAATTCCTCACGTCCAGAAATTTATTTTAGAATTTTTGGGGTTCCATAAGTATGCGTTTGATACAGATTACTACAGACTGTTCCGTTTTTGACAGATTCTGTTTTTCGTGTGTTGTTTGCTTATTTTGATGAATCTATGGCTAGTAATGGAGTTTATAAACCATAGAGAAGTTGGAATACAGTAGGTTTAACACCAATATAAATAAAGAATGAGTTCATTACAGTACCTTGAAGTGGTGTTTTGTATTCTTTCGCTAACGGAGCTCACGAGATTTTCTGTTAAGTTTTGTGTTGTGAAGTTTTCAAGTTTTGGGTAAAGATTTGATGGATTATGGAACAAGGAGTGGAAAGAGCCTAAGCTTGGGGATGCCCAAGGCACCCCAAGGTAAAATCCAAGGACACCAAAAATTCTAAGGTTGGGGATGCCCCAGAAGGCATCCCCTCTTTTGTCTTCCTTCATTGGTAACTTTACTTGGAGCTATATTTTTATTCACCACATGATATGGGTTTTGCTTGGAGCGTCTTGTATGATTTGATTCTTTTCTTTTTATTTTACCAAAATCATCCTTGCTGTACACACCTTTTGAGAGAGACACGCATGAATCAGAATTTATTAGAATACTCTATGTGCTTCACTTATATCTTTTGAGCTACATAGTTTTTGCTCTAGTGCTTCACTTATATCTTTTAGAGCACGGTGGTGGTTTTATTTTATAGAAATAATTGATATCTCATGCTTCACTTATATTATTTTGAGAGTCCTTTAGAACAGCGTGGTAATTTGCCTTTAGGCATAATAAAAACTTTCATATAAGTGCAATGAATAGTTTTGAGATATGGAGATGGTGATATTAGAGTCATGCTAGTTGAGCAGTTGTGAATTTGAGAAATACTTTTGTTGAAGTTTGTGATTCCCATAGCATGCACGTATGGTGAACCGTTATGTGATGAAGTCGGAGCATGATTTATTTATTGATTGCCTTCCTTATGAGTGGCGGTCGGGGACGAGCGATGGTCTTTTCCTACCAATCTATCCCACTAGGAGCATGCGCATAGTACTTTGTTTCAATAACTAATAGATTTTTGCAATAAGTATGTGATTTCTTTATGACTAATATTGAGTCCATGTATTATACGCACCCTCACCCTTCCACATTTGCTAGCCTCTCTATTACCGCGCACTTTTCGCCGGTATCATACACCCACCATATACCTTCCTCAGAACAGCCACCATACCTACCTATTATGGCATTTCAATAGACATTCCGAGATATATTGCCATGCAACTTTCCACCGTTCTGTTTGTTATGACACGCTTCATCATTGTCATATTGCCATGCATGATCATGTAGTTGCCATCGTATTTGTGGCAAAGCCACCGTTCATAATTTTTCATACATGTCACTCTTGATTCATTGCATATCCCGGTACACCGTCGGAGGCATTCACATAGAGTCATATTCTGTTCTAAGTATTGAGTTGTAATTTTTGAGTTCTAAGTAAAAAAGAAGTGTGATGATCATCATTATTAGAGCATTGTCCCAGTGAGGAAAGGATGATGGAGACTATGATTCCCCCACAAGTCGGGATGATACTCCGGACGAAAAAAAAGAGGCCAAAAAAAAGAAGGCCCCAAAAAATGAGAGAAAAAGAGAGAAGGGACAATGTTACTATCCTTTTCCACACTTGTGCTTCAAAGTAGCACCATGATCTTCATGATAGAGAGTCTCCTATATTGTCACTTTCATAAACTATTGGGAACTTTACATTATAGAACTTGGCTTGTATATTCCAATGATGGGCTTCCTCAAATTGCCCTAGGTCTTCGTGAGCAAGCAAGTTGAATGCACACCCACTTAGTTTCTTTTGTTGAGCTTTCATGCACTTATAGCTCTAGTGCATCCGTTGCATGGAAATCCCTACTCGCTCACATTGATATCTATTGATGGGCATCTCCATAGCCCGTTGATACGCCTAGTTGACGTGAGACTATCTTCTCCTTTTTGTCTTCTCCACAACCACCATTCTATTCCACCTATAGTGCTATGTCCATGGCTCACGCTCATGTATCGCGTGAAAGTTGAAAAAGTTTGAGAATATCAAAAGTATGAAACAATTGCTTGGCTTGTCATCGGGGTTGTGCATGATTTAATATTTTGTGTGATGAAGATAGAGCATAACCAGACCATATGATTTTGTAGGGATAACTTTCTTTGGCCATGTTATTTTGAGAAGACATGATTGCTTAGTTAGTATGCTTGAAGTATTATTATTTTTATGCCAATATTAAACATTTATCTTGAATCTTTCGGATCTGAACATTCATGCCACAATAAAGAAAATTACATTGATAAATATGTTAGGAAGCATTCCACATCAAAATTTTTGTTTTTATCATTTACCTACTCGAGGATGAGCAGGAATTAAGCTTGGGGATGCTTGATACGTCTCCAACGTATCTATAATTTTTTATTGTTCCATGCTATTATATATTCTGTTTTGGATGTTTAATGGGCTTATTTATACACTTTTATATTATTTTTGGGACTAACCTATATTAACCGGAGGCCCAGCCCAAATTGCTGTTTTTTGCCTATTTCAGTGTTTCACAGAAAAAGAATATCAAACGGAGTCCAAACGGAATGAATCCTTCGGGAGCATGATTTTTGGAACAAACGTGATCCACGGGACTTGGAGTGGACGTCAAGCAATCAACGAGGAGGCCACGAGGCAGGGGGCGCACCTACCCCCCTAGGCGCGCCCTCCACCCTCATGGGCCCCTCGTGGCTCCACCGACCTACTTCTTCCTCCTATATATATACCTATGTACCCTGAAAATATCAGAGCACACCACAAAAACCTAATTCCACCGCTGCAACCTTCTATACCCGTGAGATCCCATATTGGGGCCTTTTCCCACGTTCCGCCGGAGGGGGCATTGATCACGGAGGGCTTCTACATCAACAACATAGCTTCTCCAATGATGTGTGAGTATTTTACCTCAGACCTTTGGGTCCATAGTTATTAGCTAGATGGTTTCTTCTCTCTGTTTGGATCTCAATACAAAGTTCTCCTCGATCTTCTTGGAGATCTATTCGATGTAATCTTCTTTTGCGGTGTATTTGTTGAGATCCGATGAATTGTGGTTTTATGATCAAGATTATCTATGAACAATATTTGAATCTTCTCTGAATTCTTTTATGTATGATTCGTTATCTTTGCAAGTCTCTTCGAATTATCAGTTTGGTTTGGCCTACTAGATTGATCTGTCTTGCAATGGGAGAAGTGCTTAGCTTTGGGTTCAATCTTGCAATGCTTGATCCCAGTGATAGAAAGGGAAACAACACGTATTGTATTGTTGCCATCGAGGATAAAAAGATGGGGTTTATATCATATTGCATGAGTTTATCCCTCTACATCATGTCATCTTGCTTAAAGCGATACTCCGTTCTTATGAACTTAATACTCTAGATGGATACTGGATAGAGGTCGATGTGTGGAGTAATAGTAGTAGATGTAGGCATGAGTCGGTCTACTCGTCACAGACGTGATGCCTATATACATGATCATACCTAGATATTCTCATAACTATGCTCAATTCTATCAATTGCTCGACAGTAATTTGTTCACCCACCGTAATACTTATGCTATCTTGAGAGAAGCCACTAGTGAAACCTATGGCCCCCGGGTCTATTTTCCATCATACAAGTTTCCAATCTATTTTATTTTGCAATCTTTACTTTCAGTTTATATCATAAAAATACCAAAAATATTTATCTTATTATTATTATCTCTATCAATCTCACTCTTGCAAGTGGCCGGGAAGGGATTGACAACCCCTTTATCGCGTCGGTTGCGAGGTTCTTATTTGTTTGTGTAGGTACGACGTGACTCGCGCGTGGTCTCCTACTGGATTGATAATTTGGTTCTAAAAAATGAGGGAAATACTTACGCTGCTTTGCTGCATCACCCTTTCCTCTTCAAGCGAAAACCAACGCATGCTCAAGAGGTAGCATAATACATTTAAAATAGACATACCGTCTTAGCTACCATTTCATTTCCAATGTAGATAAAGTGTAGAAGGCGTATCCGATAGAATCAAGTCCATGTGCACTTCATCAATCACATAGCATGTGCACTGAACTAGTTGAGTCCATTTGGCCATCCATCGAGGTGGCGCGGGCCCCCTCTCTCCCTCGCAGCATGGCGGGCGCCATAATTTTAGTTGAACTACACAAAAGAACAGATTACAATGACTCAACACTCCTCCTTCTACTGCCAACTGAGGTTGTTGATACATGTCAATTAATCGCCTTCATGTCAAGATACGGGGTTCTAAAGAATAACTTGATCTTCCAAAGTCATCTCACACAGGTTAGTACTGTCATTTATCCACATGCTCGTGCTTTGTCATACTTGGCTAATGTTGTATTTTTAATAAAGCTATTCTATCGCAATCTTTTCTTGTTTTGAAAATGAAGTTGCTTCAACTAGTGCCACTATTATAGTATAATCATGATCTTTCTTTATATGTGCTCAAAGGAATACTCAACTATAGATGTTGGGATGGTCAAAAGCATTCACCAAGTTCTTGGGTTGTATGACATGGCTAGCCAAGATGGATTTAATCCCGAGTTTAACTTTATCAAAAGGCTATAATTTACATGCGTGTGTGCAAGCTAAGCATCCTCGTAAGCCTAACAAGCCTACAAAGGAGAGCCACCTGGCACCACTAGAGCTCATACGTTCAGATCTATGCGAGATGAAAGGTGTATTGACTAAAGGTGGAAAGAAATATTTCATGATGTTGATTGATGATTCCACTAGATTCTTCTATGTGTTTTTGTCAAATACTAAGGATGGGGCTCTACACTACTTCAAAGTATGTAAGCCAGAAGTTGACAACCAACTTGAAACAAAATAAAATGAGTCTGGTCTGATCGTGGTGGAGAGTAGCGACCCGCTTATGCATATATTGGAAGTGTCAGTGCCACGAGTGATGCAGAACATTTCATCTGCCAATATTTGACTTGCATGGCCGTAAATAGAACTAGTTTCAATGTTTCATAAAATCCTTGAATCAAATTGCTTACATGAAGAATCGAACGATTTTTATTTATTTGTACACCTTCTCACAACATTTAGTTGTACAGTAACTATTGGCTCTGATATGTGAATCATTGACATGTGTAGACATCTTTGTTGTACTTATTATTTGAATCTTATGGGTTGGTTGTGAATCTTGCAAGCTGGAATATAGCATGATGATGTAGAGGACAACCACCATAACATGTTGTTCAAACTTGGTAGTATTGTAAGTGTGAAAGTGCGGCAAATAAGCTGATCGTATGCGTCCCGAGAATAATAATTCTAATTGTTTTGCATCTTGATCCTATGGCACTAATAGAACGAGCCAATGATTTTCTTGTTTTAAGAATAAAATTTATGTAAAGCGAATAAATTTTAAGTAAAGTTACCCGCTCGTGAACAGACGTGTGGACGGAATAGGTTTGCCGGCTTCTAGACCGGTTTAATGGAGGTGTTTGAATGTGTCGAGGAGGCGTGTTCTTCCGGGCGTATAGCAGGTGAGGGAGGAGGGGTAGTAACTACTACCACCTGTACTATCATGGGGGAAGCACGATCACCTATGGGGCAGGGCCGCCCCTTTGTGGTTCGGCAAAGGTTACGATCACATTGCACAAAGATCAGAAACAACAGGACGACGCGGCGATGGACTACTCCCTTTTACCCAGGTTCGGGCCGCTTTGCTGCATAAAACCCTACTCCTGCTATGGTGGATTGATCTGGAGGAGCACAAAGATGCGGAGAGCTCAAGCCCCGCAAGTGTGCCTCAGGGAGAGCAGCTATGTGCGTACAAGTGTTGAGGGATTCAAGATTCGAATACTTTGCTAGGTTGCCTCGGGCCTCCTTTTAGAGATTAAGGGGTGACCATAGTGGCAAAAATGTCATTCATAAATTAGATAGCCAATAGTGCTACCATACCTAACTCTGGCAGTTAGGACAAAGTGCAATAAATGCACTGGTAGGTGTCTTGCTGAGGTTGAAGCCCGGCAAGCTTGCCGCGCCGGTTATCCATCTGCCTCTTATTAGCGTGACACGCCATCAGGACGGGTGTCAATATTGTGAATCTCTTCTCTAGTAGGTTGCCACATACTCGACGGGTTCCACCTAGCCACTTGTGAGATCCACGCCGCACCGATTAGTGACTGACATATGATGAGGTGGAGTGGTGGCGTCCTGGTGGAAGCTTTCCGGCATGGAGCCTGCCGGGCTCTATCTTCCGGGGCGCTTTGGATTTGGCCCCCAAGCGTAGCTTTGACCCTGCGGAGATCGCCTACCCGGAAAGGGAGGCCTTCCTGGGAGATCCCCTGGTTACTTGAGTCTTCTTAATGAACTCCTTGGTCTCATGAAGAGCGGTTTCTCTGGCTTATCTTCAGTTCCCGCCAAGGCACCCTGCCAGGAAGGCTGCAACTGTCCGTGCACAAGTTAGGAGTACTAGGGACCTCGTTTCTAGTGCACCGACAGGAGCCCATGGACCTAGCCCATATGCGCATCTGAGGCGTCGTTGAGTTAGGCCCAACAACGTGCATGGACACACATGGCGGAGAAAAATTGCCATGATCTTTTACAGCGATCCGTAAGTATGATGGTCCTGCCATCGCACGTCCAATCTGCGCAGTAACTGTGGGTCGTGGGACTGTGGGTGCCGCTGGAGTTACCCAACAAGGCGCGTCTGTGGCAAGCGCGGCTAGGGGAAGCGGCAAAGAGCCAGCCCCCTCACGCTTTCCCCATAAAATGGTAACCGCGAAGGGGCGTTGCTCATCCACTACTGCCCTCCCCTGTTCCATCTTCTTCCTTTCGCCAAGAACAAATGGCCTTCACCGCCGCCGCCGGCGCTCGCATTTAATCTGCTCCAACCTCAAAGCTCTCTTCCCCCCCCCCCCCGAGCCCTGGATGGTGCCCAAGGCAGCTGTTTCGAAGGGGAAGAAGGAGGTTAAGCCGCTTGACCCCAAGGCTGCGCACAAGAAGAGGGAGTTGGAGGAACTGGAGAGACGGCGGAAATGAAACATCTTCTTCACGCCGCCCACCTTGATCGCCAACAGAGGTACGCCTACACATGGGGGGGAGAAACTGATTGCCATGGAGCCCCTAAGGTTCTCCCTTTTGGCCCGACGATTGCTCAAGGGTGCGGCCGCCCTCTCTCTACCTCTCTATATATAGGGGGGAGGAGGAGGGGGCACCCTAGATCCTATCTAGGGGGGCGGCGGCCATAGGGCAGATGGGGGCGCCCCCTAGGGAAACCCTAGGGTGGCTTGACCTCCAAGCCAGGTGGAGGGAACCCTAGAGGGGGTGCCCCACCTCCCCTGGTTACGTGGGAAAGGGTGAGGGGCGCACAGCCCCTTAGTGGGCTGGTTTCCCCCCTCCCGTTGGCCCATGAGCCCCCCAACACTTGCCGGGGCCCCCCGAAACCCCTTTCGGTCATGCTGGTCATCACCCGGTACCCACGGAACTTTTTCAGACTCCAATACCCTTCGCCCAATATATCAATCTTCGCCTCCGGACCCTTCCGAAGTTCCTCATCATGTACGGGATCTAATATGGGACTCTGAACAACCTTCGGGAACCACCATAATGACTCAACTATACTTATACCATCACCAAACAATAAGTGTGTAGACCCTGCGGGTTCGAGAACTATGCAGACATGACCGAGACACCTCTACGGTCAATAACCAATAGCGGGACCTGGATGCCCATATTGGTTCCCACATATTCTACAAAGATCTTATCCGTCGAATCTCGACGTCAAGGATTCAGCTAATCCCGTATGTAGTTCCCTTTGTCTATCGGTATGTTACTTGCCCGAGATTCGATCATCGGTATCACCATACCTAGTTCAATATCGTTACTGGCAAGTCTCTTTACTCGTTCCGTAATAAAATATCCTGTGGCTAACCTATTAGTCACATTGCTTGCAAGATTCTTGTGATGTTGTATTAACGAGTGGGCCCTGAGATACCTCTACGTCATACGGAGTGACAAATCTCAGTCTTGATCCATGCCAACTCAACGGACACCCTCGGAGATACCTGTAGAGCACCTTTATAGTCACCAATTATATTGCAACGTTTGGTACACACAAGGTATTCCTCCGGTGTCAGTGAGTTGCATGATGTCATGGTCATAGGAACATATACTTTACATGCAGAAAATGATAGCAATAAACTTGACACGGTCATATGCTACATTTATAGTTTGGGTCTTGTCCATCACATCATTCTCCTAATGATGTGATCCCGTTACAAGATGACAACTCATATCTATGGTTAGGAAACCTTAACCATCATTGATCAACGAGCCAGTCTAGTAGAAGCTCACTAGAGACATATTGTTGTCTATGGATCGACACATGTATCTAAGTTTTCGATCAATATAACTCTAGCATGGATAATAAACAATTATCATGAACAGGAAATATGATAATAACCAATTTATTATTGCCTCTAGGTCATATTTCCAACACGAAAAACCAAAAAGAAACGCTGACCAAGACGATCGGCAAGAGAGAAAAAATCCGGATCCAGAGATCGGGAAAAAAGACTCTCTTAGGCAGTCAGTCAACACGACCGGTGGATAAACCCCAGGTACGGGCAGCGTGCCCCCCGGCGGTGGTCATGGAGGCCGGCCGCCCGGGGGCGGAAGCAGGGCGGAAGCGGCGGGCAGCGGCTAAGGTTTGGATCGGTTAGGCTGATACCATGTTAGAAATGATAGAGAGGGATTTGGTGGAATCGTAGTTTATTCTTGGAGCCCCATGGGCATATATATAGGAGTACATGATCATATTGATGTATAAGACAAGATAGAATAAATCTTACACTATCCTATGTTTTCTAAATAAACATTATACTCAACAATTTCTGTCTTGCGAGTAGAGTACAATAGAACATCCTATAAATTAAAGTGGATGATGGTACAGCTGGTATTGCACATTTATGGAAATAATTGCACAAATCACTTTCCATGAGCTAAAAAAGACCAATCGATTTCTTCTAGGAATAAAATAAAATAGTTCTCCCGAAAAGAAAAAGTTCCGTGATAAAGACAGCTCGAGACGGGATGGTGCTTTATGTGGCTGAAATATTAATCAACATATATTATTCTAAAGGTGCTTCAGCCATGCTTAAAAATAATTATATGATAGTGACACTAACATAACGAAAATGTTCTTTCCATTCCGAGCACAGATGCTCCTTCGTGAACAAGAAAATAAAATAAAAAGGAATTCAAAAGATTCTGAATTTTTGTGATAAGAAATAATAAATGTTTCAATTACGTGCCATATTAAATGATGAAATGATATTCGTAGAGGTCTAGGAAAAAATTGATACAAGAAAATGCTTCCTACAATAGTTTATTTGAATCACGAATTTTGTTCGTTTTGACCAAACCTCCATAAATATCATTTCACATGACATTTTATACATTGCTGAAGAATTCATCAATTTTTGTCACAAAAAAAAATCAGTAGTTTTCGAAATTTTTACTATTTTATTTTATTGCATTGGTCATCAGGATGCACGTGAGCTGGGGGTATAAAAAACTCCATGCCCCGCTAACATTGACCATGACGTTGGTAGTGATTCTAAAGCAAGAATTGGACCAAAATATGCTGACGTTTACTCAACTATTTTTCTCTACAAGTTTACCTTTTTTCTTTCCTTTTTGTAATAACACACTATTTTACTTGAAAGACCTTTAAACATACGAAAATTTGGCAGGGGCATGCAGGTGCAAGAGCGTGCACCTGCCCAGCCCTACATGGTCACCCGATTGCCTCGCGGTCTGTGAAGTCGTCGGATTTCGGGAGAGAATAGTAAGTTTTAAGTTTCAATTCTTGAAACTTAAGGTTTTACCCATCGTAGCTTCTGAAACTTATGATTTTGTAGGTCGCTCGTATCATGTTTCACAGTTGAAACTTAGAGCTTGCATTTTTGTCGGTCCCAGCTACTTAAACATGTGATTAATGGGTCCATTGTACTTAGTTTCAAAAATTAAAACTTAACAAAAAAATTAAAAACTCCCCAAAACGTATTTAAAATAAATCTCTCCCATAAACATGAGTTGTATGTGGGGTTGACACCTTTTGCTACAAAATAAATAAAACATGGAACTCATTTCACCTTGATATCTGTAATTTTGTAGCAACTTGTAGGGGTGGAAACGGATCGGATGCGGATCGGATAGTGCTCTTGCCACTTTCATTTTCATATTTTCAAAACGAATACGAATCCGAATGCGGATATTATCGGATACGGATGCGGCTCGGATATTATTTGAATACGGATACGTATCGGATATTTTTTTGATTCGGAACGGATACGAATAATATCAACATATTGCTTAAGTAAATTAGTCGATACCTATGTGACCTGAAATAATCAACTTATGACATACAATAAGTCAATGATAAATAGGTTTATGAATAAATACTATTGTAATGCATACTAATTTATAAGTTTAATCATATAAATAGTAAAATTTGATCACTTATTTGGCTTTTATGTTGGATAATTGGAATATTGGGTCTAGAATTTTGAAAATTACCTCCCATAATCTTATTCGGATATGGATATATCCACTTCCATATTCATATTTGTCTCAAAATCTCCTACCATATTTTATTTTTTATTTGTTTAATAAATTCGGATACGGATAATTTCCATTTCTATTTTGGTCCGGATGCGGATATTTCGGATACGAATAGGCATTTTCTCGAATACGAATATCGGATATTTCGGATTATCCGCTACCAATTTTCACCCCTAGCAACTTGGCTTACCCAAAGATACAGCATGTGACAGCAATAGCCAGGAAAAGGAGGATGGCACGCGGAGAGCACAATTCAAACTCGTACTCCTATGAAAAGGCCATCAACTATCATCCGTGCATGTTTCTTGCTGATTCAGGTGCATGCATCTCAGGCCCTTATACAATTATAAGATATCCATGTAGCCATGTGCGATAGAGTCTCTACACGTGTAATCCCTCCGTTTCTAAGTATTTGTCTTTTTAGAGATTTTAATAAATGACTATATATAAAGCAAATTGAGTGAATCTATACTCTAAAATATGTCTATATACATCAGTATGTGATAGTCCATTTGAAATTTCTAAAAAAACAAATATTTAAGAATGAAGGGAGTACGTGACAACATTTTGAATCATATATGCTGACATTCGAATTTTTTTATTCAACTTTGAGACGCGTCCTTAATCTCTTCTTATGTATCTTCAACAGTTCCTTTTCCATAAAATAAACCATTTAGAAAAAATGGGCAAAAAACTCCAATAGTTTCCGTAAACGTGCATTTTTTACAAGATCCCGTAATCTTCGACCCCCCCCCCCCCAAGTCTATGAAAGATCACCCTTCGTGTAAAAGTGTCACGTCAGCTCACGGCCACCCGAGTCCGCCGTGCCGCTGCCACACCCACCGTGCCACCACACCATCCCTGAGCGTCTCACCTATCGCCGACATGCCGCTCACGCGCCTTCTCCCCGCCACCAACCACCACCTTCCATTGTCAACCGCCGCCGAAGTTGTTGTCGACACCGCACCACCGCAAAAAATTGCTTTTAGGGGGATTTTTTGGGGATCTCAAAAAATACCTCAACTGAAAACTTTCTCTAAATTATATGAACACTCCGTAAAACCACTTTTATGGGGAGTTTTTTTTACACGAACGGTTGAAGATGCCCTTAAAGCCATGGTTTTGCAAATGACAGAGCCATATAGTCAATTGTTGATTTTTTCCCATATCCTACTGGAACGAGTTACGAGTACATAGGGCGTGTTTGGTTCCCTAATGAGGTCACCTACTACAGGTAGGGTCAAGGGTCCATCATATGGGGCCCCACACCACCATTAGTAGATCTCTGGACCATACTAGCACTCGGATGCGTATATCAGGAGGTCCACTCGGACACCTTGACAACACTTGGACAACCACCCGTCACTCGGCTGGCCCACCACCACTCGGACTAGAGAGATGAAGGGACGGCATGGGAGCTGCAATGGTTGAGGAATCCTAAGCCATCCTTAAAGTAGAGTCAAGGATACCGTTACCTATAACTGCTGTAGTTGAGGCTCTTTACTCTTGTAACTGTTGTATTTAATGGCATTAAGTACCCTTGCGACGTGGAGAGTGTGGAGCTGCAGTGCACTCTATATAAGCTGCACTCCTCCTCCTGAGACGGGGTTAAGTAAACTCTGTAACCATCCCTCAAGGCACGAGACGTAGGGTTGTTACCTCTGCCGAGAGGGCCTGAACTCGTTAAACACCGAGTGTTACACCTGTGCCATAGCTAGGCTCTGCCCCTGTTTCGTACCCCTAGTACTCATTATCGGGATCGTAACCCCTATAGTTGGCTCCCACTTTGGAGCTAGGTGTCTAGCAAAGTTTCACGGCATAGGTGGATCTTTCATCATCATGTTGGTCGGCGGCGAAATCCGTTTTGGGACGCTCTCCTTCATCGCTGAAGACTCAGCATGGCTTCGCGAGGCCCCGCTTGATGTCAAGGCGCTGCCCATCCGCAGCGCAACACATTTTCGCGCGTCCTTGTATGGAGTCCTTCTTCGGTAGCTCTTGGCTCCGTACCGAGTGGCCGCTCACCCTCCTACCGCGCCACCGCAAGCGCTCCGGATGCTCGCGGCTGCAGCGCTGGATCAAGCACGATGTGGCCCTTCAGGCCGCGGTGCAGCATGTGCCGGCTTTCGAGTCAGACGAGCCCGCCCTCGACCTCTCCGATGGGTTACAGGACGACTCCTCCGAGGAGTCCGAGTGCGAGAGCGGCGAATCAATGACCGAAGTTCTCATGGCGAACAACTCCAAGCATTGCGTGCCCCCGGGGTACACGGATCCCCGGGACGGTCGTGCAGGCACTTCACACGGGAACACCAACGGCGGCGACACGGATAATCGCTCCCCCGCTCATGAGATGTACGTCCTACAAACTCTCATTGGGATTAGCGTGAGGAGCTTCGCCATAGAATCAAGAAGTTCATGAACACCCCCATCACCGGGGAAACTCCTGAGGCCCTGGCCATGGAGTCGATGCGCCTGGCCACCCTGGCTGAGCGCGACCACCTCAAGCGGCTTCAGAAGTAGTTGGATGATCGCCTGTGCCGCTAGGTTAACTCTGGTCGGCACAAGCGCCATCTTTTCTGGATTGACCTGCCCCGAAAGTATCAGGTCCTTACTACTCCGCTGCAAAATTTGTTGGCTGCTAAACGGGTCATTGATTCCATACAGCCCTCCTGCTCCACCGCTGGAGAAGGGATTCGGCAGATCCAGGCGCTCCTGAAGACAACACTGTCATAGAATGCGGGGGTGTCCTAGTCCAAGGATCGCATCTGTGACGCCCCCGATTCAATTGTACACTAATCATACACGCAAATGTGTACAATCAAGATCAGGGACTCATGGGAAGATATCGCAACACAACTCTAGACACAAATTAAAATAATACAAGCTTCATATTACAAGCTAGGGGCCTCAAGGGCTCGAATACAGAAGCTCGAATACAAAAGAGTCAGCGGAAGCATCAATATCTGAGTACGGACATAAGTTAAACAAGACTGCATTAAGAAGGCAAGCACAAACAAGACATAGATCGAAAAGGCAAGGCCTCCAGCCTGGGACCTCCTAACTACTCATGGTCGTCGGAGGTCTCCATGTGGTAGAAGGCACCCTCAGGGTAGAAGTAGATGTCGGCGGTGGCATCTGACTCTTGGGATCCACTATCTAATGCGGCAACCGGGTATAGGGGAAAAGGAGGTAGCAAAGCAACCGTGAGTACTCATCCAAAGTACTCGCAAGACTGACATCAGATCTATACTAAGTATGCATCGGTATCAAAAGAATGAGCTGCATCTGTGGACTGAACTGCAGAATGCCAGAAGAGAAGGGAAAACCTAGCTTAACGAAGACTAGCTTATTCAAGCATCTTGCAGCATTCAGAAGAGTACATAATAGCATTTTATAAATAACAAGCATGTTGTAGCATTGACGCCCAGAGATCCTTCCTTGACTCCCTGAGACAAAAGCAATCCCGGAGCCATCATATCCATCACATGTCTCAAGTATCCATTTCTAGTTGTAATAGATCGGGATAAATCTCTGAGCGTCCGTTACCGTGGACATGGTTATTACAATAGATAACTTCCCTGCAGGGCTGCACCACATTACCTAACATGCTTGTCGGGCTTGAGCGTGTCGTTTCTTTGTGTTCCTCTAGATCAATCCACCATAGAAGGAGTAGGGTTTTATGCTGCAAAGCGGCCCGAACCTGGGTAAAAGAGAGTGGTCCATCGCTGTCCTGCCCTGCTGCTTCTGCTCTTTGTGCAATGTGATCATTCCCCTGCCGAACAACAAAGGGGCAGCCCTGCCCCATAGATGATCGTGCTTCCATGCCGACATATTTGGCACACTAGGTAGGGGCGTGCTTGTGCGAACCCGAGGAAGTAACCAGCGCATAGATATTATCCACCTTCGACATCATCAATGGCTCCCAAGAAGAATAAGCGGTGTGGTGGCGCATCCTTCTACTTCAACGGCTTCCTCGCCTACAGCCGCGACAAGCGGGGTAGGCGCTGCAGCGGTGCAACCAATACGGCCACCACCGCTGGAGCAGGGACCAGTGTTGTAGGGGCCGCACAGCTCCCTCAACCTTCTGGTGAGCATGCTCACGTTGGCACGGGCCAATGAGATGCCCAACTTCCACCTCATCGCCGCACCGTCCATACGGGCGACGACAGGAAGCACACTCTGTCCCATTTCGGGCGAGCGTGAAAAGACCCCGAGCGGCACTATCGATCCTCCGCGGCCTCGTTCGCATGGGAAGGGCACGGCTGATCAAGATGCTGGCCATCAAGAATAGCTTCAGCCACACCAAACCACTCTGGCAATTAGTCAGAGGTGGCAGGAGCATGACAACATTCCTTCTAGTTCGTCCAGTAGTCGAGCGGTGTCACGTTCCGCCTCTCACGCCATGCCAGAGATGATGTACGAAGCAATGGACAGAGGTCAACTATTGCACAACTTTCCCCTAGCAGGAGTAAAGATGGATGAATGGAGAGCTACCATTCAGATCCTCGTCGGTATTGCAGAGCCAACAACTCGTAGCACGTGGAGCCTTCGCGACGCCCGCAGGCGACGCTGGCAGCACCCGCTGGTAGCAAAGTTGAGAGGACTACACCTAGGATACAGTCCCCTTCGCGGTAGCCTACCTAAGGGCAACGACCGCAGGCTCAGCAAACCCAGGATGTCGATGAGCCCGACGAAGCGTCGTTGGCCTCATCCGAACCACAACTCCAGCGGGATCAACACTATGTGTTGAGAGACAGGAGGAAGGAAGACGCCCACGTCACCATCGAGCGGTGTCGCGAGGCACACCATCAGTCAAGCAGGCTTAATGGACCCGATGTTGAAGAACCTGCACCCAGTGCGGATGGGTACTGTTGTGGAACGCAGTAATTTCAAAAAAATTCCTACACACACGCAAGATCTATCATGGTGATACATAGCTACGAGAGGGGAGAGTGTGTCTACGTACCCTCGTATACCAAAAGAGGAAGCGTTTTATCAACGCGGTTGATGTAGTCGTACACCTTCACGATCCGTCCCGATCAAGTACTGAACGTACGGCACCTCCGCGTTTTGCACACGTTCAGCTCGATGACGTCCTCGCCTTCTTGATCTAGCAAGAGGGGCGAAGTAGTAGATGAGTTCCGGCAGCACGTTGGCATGGTGACGGTGTTTGTGAAGAACAATCACCGCAGGGCTTCGCCTAAGCACTACGAAAACTATGGCAGAGGATAAACTAGAGGGGACGGGGTTGCCGGCACATGGCTTGGTGTTTCTTGATGTTTCTTGACCTACCCTCTATTAATATGTTGAGCCTTGGGGTCGAAACTTGCAGTAAAAGCCTACACAAAGTCGGTTTCACAAGAAAGACAAGAGTCCTTCTCGGACTCCAGGACCAGACAACAGGGTTCCCGGCGTCTGGACCCAGACGCCAGGGACCCTGGCGTCTGCCCCTTGGACTTCGCAAAACTTCCTTTTGCTCTTTCCAAAAACCTTGTGGGCTTTCCCCTTTGGCCTAAATAAAGTGTTCTCGTACCCAAACATTTCGGGAAACATCCGGAACCCCTTCCGGTGAATTCTGGAACCCTTCCGGAGACCAAAAACTATTATCCCATATATTAATATTTATCTCCGGACTATTCTGGAGTTCCTCGTCATGTGCGTGATCTCATCTGGGACTCCGAACAACATTCGGTCATCAACATACATAACTCATATAGTACTATATCATCAACGAACGTTAAGCGTGCGGACCCTATGGGTTCGAGAACTACGTAGACATGACTGAGACACCTCTCTGGTCAATAACCAATAGCGGAACCTGGATCCCCATATTGGCTCCTACATATTCTACGAAGATATTTATCGGTCAAACCGCATAACAACATACGTTGTTTCCTTTGTCATCGGTATTTTACTTGCCCGAGATTCGATCGTCAGTATCATCATACCTAGTTCAATCTACCGGCAAGTCACTTTACTTGTTCCATAATGCATCATCCCGTAACTAACTCATTAGTCACATTGCTTGCAAGGCTTATAGTGATGTGCATTACCGAGAGGGCCCAGTGATACCTCTCCAAAATACGGAGGGAAAAATCCTAATCTCGATCTATGCCAACTCAACAAACACCATAGGAAACACCTATAGAGCATCTTTATAATCACTCAGTTATGTTGTGACGTTTGATAGCACAAAAGGTGTTCCTCCGGTATTCGGGAGTTGCATAATCTCATAGTGAGAGAAACATGTATAAGTCATGAAGAAAGAAGTAGCAATAAAACTGAACGATCATTATGCTAAGCTAATGGATGGGTCTTGTCCATCACATCATTCTCTAATGATGTGATCCTGTTCATCAAATGACAACACATGTCCATGGCTAAGAAACTTAACCATCTTTGATTAACGAGCTAGTCCAGTAGAGGCATACCAGGGACACTCTGTTTGTCTCTGTATTCACACATGTACTAAGTTCCCGGTTAATACAATTCTAGCATGAATAATAAACATTTATCATGATATAAGGAAATATAAATAACAACTTTATTATTGCCTCTAGGGCATATTTCCTTCAGTCGCCCACTTGCACTAGAGTCAATAATCTAGTTCACATCGTCATGTGATTTAATACCAATAGTTCACATCTTTATGTGATTAGTTCACATCTACATGTGACTAACAGCCAAAGGGTTTACTAGAGTCAATAATCTAGTTCACATCGCTATGTGATTAACACCCAAAGAGTGACCATGTTTTGCTTGTGAGAGAAATTTTGTCAACGGGTCTGCCACATTCAGAGCCGTATGTATTTTGCAAATTTTCTATGTCTACAATGCTTTGCACGGAGCAAGTTTTCTATGTCTACAATGCTTTGCATGTATCTAGATCGAGACTTAGAGTCATCCAAATCGGTGTCAAAGCTTGCATCGACGTAACTCTTTACGATGAACTCTTTGTCACCTCCATAACCGAGAAACATTTTCTTATTCCACTAAGGATATTTTTGACCGCTGTCCAGTGATCCACTCTTGGATCACTATTGTACCCTCTTGCCAAACTTATGGTGAGGTACACAATAGGTCTGGTACATAGCATAGCATACTTTGTAGAACCTATGATTGACGCATAGGGAATGCCTTTTCATTCTCTTTCTATTTTCTGCCGTGGTCGGGTTTTGAGTCTTCACTCAACTTCACACCTTGCAACACAGGCAATAACTCCTTCTTTGACTGTTCCATTATGAACTACTTCAAAATCTTGTCAAGGTATGTACTCATTGAAAATATATCAAGCGTCTTGATCTATCTCTATAGATCTTGATGCTCAATATGTAAGTAGCTTTACAGGTAATTCTTTCTTTGAAAAACTCCTTTCAAATTCTCCTTTATGCTTTCCAGAAAATTCTACATCATTTCTGATCAATAATATGTCATTCACATATACTTATCAGGAAGGTTGTAGTGCTCCCACTAACTTTCTTGTAAATACAGGCTTCACTGCAAGTATCTATAAAACTATATGCTTTGATCAACTCATGAAAGTGTATATTCCAACTCTGAGATGCTTGCACCAGTCCATAGATGGATCGCTGGATCTTGCACACTTTGTCAGCATCTTTAGTATTGACAAAACCTTCTAGTTGCATCATATACAACTCTTCTTTAATCAATCCATTAAGCAATGTAATTTTGATATCCATTTGCCAGATTTCATAAAATGTGGCAACTGCTAACATGATTTGGACAGACTTTTAAGCATCGATACGAGTGAGAAAATCTCATCGTAGTCAACACCTTGAACTTGTCGAAAACCTTTTGCGACAATTCGAGCTTTGTAGATAGTAACACTACTATCATCGTCCGTCTTCCTCTTGAAGATCCATTTATTCTGAATGGCTCACGATCATTGGGCAAGTCAATCAAAGTCCATACTTTGTTCTCATACATGGATCCCATCTCAGATTTCATGGCCTTAAGCCATTTCGCGAAATCTGGGCTCATCATCGCTTCCTCATAGTTCGTAGGTTTGTCATGGTCTAGTAACATGACTTCCAGAACAGGATTACCATACCACTCTGGTGTGGAACGTACTCTGGCTGACCTACGAGGTTTGGTAGTAACTTAAGCTAAAGTTTCATGATCATCATCATTAACTTCCTCACTAATTGGTGTAGGCATCACTGGAAGTGATTTCTGTGATGAATTAAATTCCAATTCGGGAGAAGGTACAATTACCTCATGAAGTTCTACTTTCCTCCCACTCACTTCTTTCGAGAGGAACTCCTTCTCTAGAAAGGATCCACTCTTAGCAACAAAGATCTTGCCTCTCGGATCTGTGATAGAAGGTGTACCCAAAAGTTTCTTTTGGGTATCCTATGAAGAAGCACTTCTCCGATTTGGGTTTGAGCTTATCAGGTTGAAACTTTTTCACATAAGCCTCGCAACCCCAAACTTTAAGAAATGATAGCTTAGGTTTCTTGCTAAACCACAGTTCATACGGTGTCGTCTCAATAGATTTTTTAGACGGTGCCCTATTTAACGTGAATGTAGCTGTCTCTAATGCATAACCCCAAAATGATAGTGGTAAATCGGTAAGAGACATCATAGATTGCACTATATCCAAAAAAGTACGGTTATGACATTCGGACACACCATTATGTTGTGGTGTTCCAGGTGGCATGAATTTGTGAAACTATTCCACACTGTTTTAGTTGAAGACCAAACTCGTAACTCAAATATTCATCTCCGCGATCAGATCATAGAAAATTTATTTTCTTGTTACGATGATTTTCTACTTCACTCTGAAATTCTTTGAACTTTTCAAATGTTTCAGACTTATGTTTCATCAAGTAGATATACCCATATCTGCTCAAATCATCTGTGAAGGTTAGAAAATAACGATATCTGCTGCGAGCCTCAACACTCATCGGATTGCATACATCAGTATGTATTATTTCCAATAAGTCAGTGGCTTGCTCCATTGTTCCAGAGAACAGAGTTTTAGTCATCTTTCCCATGAGGCATGGTTCGCAAGCATCAAATGATTCATAATCAAGTATGGAGTTTCTTCATGCGCTTTACACCAATATGACCTAAACGACAGTACCACATATAAGTTGCACTATCATTATTAACTTTGCATCTTTTGGCTTCAATATTGTGAATATGTGTATCACTACGATCGAGATTCAATAAACCTTTCACCTTGGGTGTATGACCTCAGAAGGTTTTATTCATGTAAACATAATAACTATTATTATTTGACTTAAATGAATAACCGTATTGCAATAAACATGATCCAATCATATTATGCTCAACGCAAACACCAAATAACATTTATTTTAGGTTCAACACTAAGCCCGAAGGTAAAGGGAGTGTGCGATGGTGATTTTATCAACCTTGGAATCACTTCCAAGTCACATCATCACCTCGCCCTTAACTAGTCTTTGTTTATTTGGGAACTCCTGTTTCGAGTTACTACTCTTAGCAACTGTACCAGTATCAAATACTGAGGAGTTGCTACAAACACTAGTAAAGTACACATCAATAACATGTATATCAAATATAGTTTTGTTCACTTTGCCATCCTTCTTATCCGCCAAGTATCTAGGGCAGTTCCACTTCCAGTGACCATTTCCTTTGAAGTAGAAGCACTCAGTTCCAGGATTGGGTCTAGCTTTGGGCTTCTTCATGGGAGCAGCAACTTGCTTGCTATTCTTCTTTGAAGTTCCTCTTTCTTTCCCTTTGCCCTTTTATTGAAACTAGGTGTCTTGTTAACCATCAACACTTGATGCTATTTCTTGATTTCTACCTTCGCCGATTTCAGCATCGCGAAGAGCTTGAGAATTACTTTCGTCATCCCTTGCATATTATAGTTCATCACTAAGTTCTAGTAACATTGGTGATAGTGACTAGAGAACTTTGTCAATTACTATCTTATCTGGAAGATTAACTCCCACTTGATTCAAGCAATTGTAGTCCCCAGACATTCTGAGCACATGCTCACTTGTTGAGCTATTCTCCTCCATCTTGTAGGCAATGTATTGTCAGAGGTCTCCTACCTCTCGACACGGGCATGAGTATGAAATACCAATTTCAACTCTTAGAACATCTTATATGTTCCGTGGCGTTCAAAATGTTTTCAAAGTCCCGGTTCTAAGCTGTAAAGCATGGTGCACTAAACTATCAATTAGTCATCATACCGAGCTTTGCCAAACTTTCATAACGTCTACATCTGCTCCTGCAATAGGTCTGTCACCAAGCAGTGAATCAAGGACGTGTTACTTCTGTGCAGCAATGAGAATAATTCTCAGATCATAGAGCTAGTCCGCATCATTGCTACTAACATATTTCAACATAGTTTTCTCTAGTAACATATCATAAATAAAACAAGGAAGCTATACGCGAGCAATTGATCTACAACATAGATACGCAAATACTATCAGGACTAAGTTCATGATAAATTTAAGTTCAATTAATCATATTACTTAAGAACTCCCACTTAGATAGACATCTCTCTAATCATCTAAGTGATCACGTGATCCATATCAACTAAACCATGTCCGATCATCACGTGAGATGCACTAGTTTTCAATGGTGAACATCACTATGTTGATCATATCTACTATATGATTCACGCTCGACCTTTCGGTCTCAGTGTTCCGAGGCCATATTTGCATATGCTAGGCTCGTCAAGTTTAACCCGAGTATTCTG
Source organism: Triticum urartu (assembly GCF_003073215.2). NCBI lineage: Eukaryota > Viridiplantae > Streptophyta > Magnoliopsida > Poales > Poaceae > Triticum > Triticum urartu. Next base: position 418,565,491 of record NC_053023.1, on the reverse strand, counting down.
CATGTGCAAAACTGGCTTGCACCCGTTGTATGTGAACGTAGAGCTTATCACACCCGATCATCACGTGGTGTCTTGGCACGACAATCTGTCAAAACGGTGCATACTCAGGGAGAACACTTATACCTTGAAATTTAGTGAGAGAGCATCTTATAATGCTACCGACGTACTAAGAAAAATAAGAAGCATAAAAGATAAACATCACATGCAATCAAACACCACATTTAATTAAAAGGTTCTACTTGGAACAAACATTAATTAAAAGAATAAAACCACATTTAAACAGAGGCTAGATTAATTATTTATTACTAAACAGAATCAAAAGCAAGGATAGATCTAGGTATTATCATCTTTGGTATGCAATCCGTAAGTGGCTCTCATAATATATTCATAAGGTAATTTAATTTAATTTCTAGGAAAGTGTTCCATGCCCTTCCTTAACGGAAATGGGAATCTAATATTCCCTTCCTTCATATCAATGATTGCACCAATCGTTCTAAGGAAAGGTCTACCAAGAATAAGGACATGTAGGATTGCAATCAATATCAAGAACAATGAAATCCACGGGCACGTAATTCCTATTTGGAACAATAAAAACATCATTAATTCTTCCCATAGGTTTCTTAATACTGGAATCCGCAATATACAAATTTAAGGAACAATAATCAAAATCACGGAAACCTAACACATCACACAATGTTTTTGGAATCGTGAAAATGCTAGCACCCAAATCACATAAAGCATAGCATTCATGATCTTTAATTTTAATTTTAATAGTAGGTTCCCACTCGTCATAAAGTTTTTCTAGGGATAGAAACTTCCAATTCAAGCTTTTCTTCATAAGATTGCATTAAAGCATCAACGATATGTTTAGTAAAAGCTTTATTTTGACTATCAGCATGCGGAGAATTTAGCATGGATTGCAACAAGGAAATAAAATATATTAAAGAACAATTATCATAATTAAATTCCTTGAAACCCAAGATAGTGGGTTCATTTCTATGTAAAGTTTTGACCTCTCCCATCCCACTTTTATCAATTTTTGCATCAAGATCTAAATACTCCAAATCATTGGGACGCCTTCTAACTAACATCGACTCATCTCCATTCCCATCATTATCATGATTCATATTGCAAAACAAACATTTAATAGGAGACACATCAATAACTTTTAGATCTTCATCATTATTATCATGGAAACTAGAAGAACACGCTTTCACAAAGCAATCTTTTTTAGCATGCATCCTAGCGGTTCTTTCTTTGCACTCATCAATGGAAATTCTCATAGCTTTGAGAGACTCATTGATATCATGCTTAGGTGGAATAGATCTAAGTTTCAAAGAATCAACATCAAGAGAAATTCTATCCACGTTCCTAGCCAACTCATCAATCTTAGACAATTTTTCTTCAATCAAAGCATTGAAACTCTTCTGTGAACTAATAAATTCTTTAATATTAGATTCAAAATCAGAGGGCATCTTATTATAATTTCCAAAAGAATTGTTGTAGGAATTAATATAATTATTAGAGGAATTACTAGGAAACGGCCTAGGATTAAAATTACCTCTATATGCGTTATTACCAAAAAATTTCCTACCAACAAACTTCACATCCATACATTCATTATTATTCTCAATCAAAGTAGACAAAGGAATATCATTAGGATTAGAAGAAACACTCTTATTAGCAAACAATTTCATAAGTTCATCCATCTTTCCACTCAAAACATTAATTTCTTCTATTGCATGAACCTTTTAACTAGTAGATCTTTCAGTGTGCCATTGAGAATAATTAACCATAATATTATCTAAGAGTTTAGTAGCTTCTCCTAAAGTGATTTCCATAAAAGTGCCTCCCGCGGCCGAATCTAAAAGATTTCTAGAAGCAAAATTCAATCCGGCATAAAAGTTTTGTATAATCATCCATAAATTCAAACCATGTGTAGGGCAATTACGTATCATTAATTTCATCCTCTCCCAAGCTTGTGCAACATGTTCATGATCAAGTTGCTTAAAATTCATAATATCGTTTCTAAGAGTTATGATCTTAGCAGGAGGAAAATACTTAGAGATAAAAGCATCTTTGCACTTATTCCATGAATCAATACTATTTTTAGGTAAAGACAAAAACCAAGTTTTAGCACGATCTCTAAGTGAAAACGGGAATAGCTTCAATTTAACAATATCATTATCCACATCTTTCTTCTTTTGCATATCACACAAATCAACAAAGTTGTTTAGATGGGTAGCGGCATCTTCACTAGGAAGGCCGGAAAAAAGGTCTTTCATGACAAGATTCAACAAAGCAGTATTAATTTCACAAGATTCAGCATCGGTAAGAGGAGCAATCGGAGTGCTAATAAAATCATTATTGTTGGTATTAGAAAAGTCACATAATTTAGTATTATCTTGAGCCATCGTGACAAACAATCCAACACACAAGCACACAAGAGGCAAGCGAAAAGAGACGAACTGGAAAAGAGAAGGGGAACGGAAAAAGATGGCGAATAAAATGGCAACGGTGAAGTGGGGGAGAGGAAAACGAGAGGCAAATGGCAAAGAATGTAATGCGAGGGATAAGAGTTTGTGATGGGTACTTGGTATGTATTGACTTGTGCGTATCTCCCCTGCAACGGCGCCAAAAATCGCATGTTGGCGGGAGATCGATTCTTGACCTGACTTGGTGTAAGCCTCCCCCACAACGGCACCAGAAATCCTTCTTGCTACCTCTTGAGCACTGCGTTGGTTTTCCCTTGAAGAGGAAAGGGTGATGTAGCAAAGTAGCATAAGTATTTCCCTCAGTTTTTGAGAACTAAGCTATCAATCCAGTAGGAGAGTACACGCAAGTCCCTCGTACCTACACAAACAAATAAGAACCTCGCAACCAACGTGATAAAGGGGTTGTCAATCCCTTCACGGCCACTTACGAGAGTGAGATCTGATAGAGATAATAATGATAAGATAAATATTTTTGGTATTTTTATGATATAGATTGAAAGTAAAGATTGCAAAATAAACGACAATAGAAATAACTTGTTGACGGAAGATAATATAAAGGAGAATAGACCCGGGGTCCATAGGATTCACTAGTGGCTTCTCTCAAGATAGCATAAGTATTATGGTGGGTGAACAAATTACAGTCAAGCAATTGGTAGAAAAGCGAATAATTATGAGAATATCTAGGCATGATCATGAATATAGGCATCATGTCCATGACAAGTAGACCGACTCCTGCCAGCATCTACTACTATTACTCCACACATCGACCGCTATCCATCATGCATCTAGAGTATTAAGTTCATAAGAACAGAGTAGCGCATTAGGTAAGATGACATGACGTAGAGGGATAAACACAAGCAATATGATATAAACCCCATCTTTTTATCCTCGATGGCAACAATACAATACGTGTCGTTTCCTTTTCTGTCACTGGGATCGAGCACTACAAGATTGAACCCAAAGCTAAGCACTTTTCCCATTGCAAGAAAGATAAATCTTGTAGGCCAAACCAAACTGATAATTCGAAGAGACTTGCAAAGATAACCAATCATACATAAAAGATTTCAGAGAATAATCAAATATTGTTCATAGATAGACTTGATCATAAACCCACTATTCATCGAATCTCGATAAACATACCGCAAAAAGAGTTACATCGAATAGATCTCCAAGAAGATCGAGGAGAACTTTGTATTGAGATTCAAAGAGAGAGAAGAAGCCATCTAGCTAATAGCTATGGACCCGAAGGTCTGAAGTAAACTACTCACACATCATCAGAGGGGCCATGGAGTTGATGTAGAGGCCCTCCGTGATCGATGCACCTTCGGCGGAGCTCCAGAAAAGGCCCCAAGATGGGATCTCTTGGGTACAGATGGTTGCGGAAGTGGAAATAGGGTTTCGTGGTGCTCCGGGATGTTTTTGGGGTATATGAATATATATAGGAGGAAGAAGTAGGTCGGTGGATCCATGAGGGGCCCACGAGGGGGAGGGCGTGCCTAGGGGGGTAGGCGCGCCCCTGCCTCGTGGCCTCCTCGTTGGTTGATTGACGTCCACTCCAAGTCCCCTGGATCACGTTTGTTCCAAAAATAACTCTCCCGTAGGTTTCATTCCATTTGGATTCCGTTTGATATTCCTTTTCCGCAAAACACTGAAATAGGAAAAAAACAACAATTTGCACTGGGCCTTGGATTAGTAGGTTAGTCCCAAAAATAGTATAAAAGGGTAAAATAAAGCCCATTAACATCCAAAACAGATAATATAATAGCATCGAACAATCAAAAATTATAGATACATTTTATACGTATCACTTGGGTGCTAGCCCTACCCCTCTGTTTATATTTTGAGCCTTGGGGTCGAAACTTGGAGTAAAAGCCTACACAAAGTTGGTTTCACCCGAAAGGTAAGAGTCCTTCTCGGACTCCAGGACCAGACGCCAGGGTTCCCGGCGTCTGGACCCAGATGCCAGGGACCCTGGCGTCTGGACCCTGGACTTCGCAAAACTTCCTTTTGCTCTATCCAAAAACCTTGTGGGCTTTCCCCTTTGGCCTAAATAAAGTGTTCTCGTACCCAAACATTTCGGGAAACATCCGGAACCCCTTCCGGTGAATTCCGGAACCCTTACAGAGGCCAAACACCATTATCCCATATATCAATCTTTATCTCCGGACCATTCCAGAGTTCTTCGTCATGTCCGTGATCTCATCCAGAGTCCAAACAACATTCGGTCAGCAACATACATAACTCATATAGTACTATATCTTGAACGAACGTTAAGCGTGCGGACCCTACGGGTTCAAGAACTATGTAGACATGACCAAGCAACCTCTCTGGTTAATAACCAATAGCGGAACCTGGATGCACATATTGGCTCCTACATATTCTACGAAGATCTTTATCGGTCGAACCGCATAACAACATACGTTGTTCCCTTTGTCATTGCCATGTTACTTGCCCGAGATTCAATCATCGGTATCTCAATACCTAGTTCAATCTCGTTACCGGCAAGTCTCTTTACTCGTTCCGTAATGCATCATCCCGCAACTAACTCATTAGTCACATTGCTTGCAAGGATCATAGTGATGTGCATTACCGAGAGGGCCCAGAGATACCTCTCCGATAGATGAAGTGACAAATCCTAATCTCGATCTATGCCAACTCAACAAACACCATCGGAGACACATGTAGAGCATCTTTATAATCAACCAGTTACGTTGTGACGTTTTATAGCACACAAGGTGTTCCTCCGGTATTCGAGAGTTTCATAATCTCATAGTCGGAGGAACATGTATCAGTCACGAAGAAAGCTATAGCAAGAAAACTGAACAATCATTATGCTAAGCTAACGGATGGGTCTTGTCCATCACATCATTCTCTAATGATGTGATCCCGTTAATCAAATGAAAACACATGTCCATGGCTAGGAAACTTAACCATCTTTGATTAACGAGCTAGTCAAGTAGAGGCATACTAGGGACACTCTGTTTGTCTATATATTCACACATGTACTAAGTTTACAGTTAATAAAATTCTAGCATGAATAATAAACATTTATCATGATATAAGGAAATATAAATAACAACTTTATTATTGCCTCTAGGGCATATTTCCTTCAGGTACATGCCTTACGAGGTAGGGTGCCCTGCCTTCACTCACGAGCTGCGGCAAGTCTGCTGGCCATCCTCCCGCACCTTCAAGCCTGACTTGCTGGGAAAATATGGTGGAAAGCTGAACCCGGCTGAGTTTTTGGGCATCTATACGATTGTCGTTCAAGCCGCCGGGGGAAGTGATGAGAAAGTGATCGCCAACTACTTCCCATAGGCCCTCAAGCCCAATGTGAGGTCTTGGCTGATGCATTTGCCGGAGGATTCCATTTCATCATGGGGAGAGATGTGCAACGAGTTCGTTGGCGCCTTCACTGGAGGCCGTCAAGAATAAGGGTAGCCTAGTGACCTGCAAGCCCTTCTGCAAATAGAAAGAGAGAGTTTGCGTAGTATCTGCAAAGGTTCAGCTAAGTGCACCACAACATTCTGAAGATACATCCGGCAACAGTGATTGCCCCGTTCCACACGTATGTGCACAATGGGAGGATGTGAGCCAAGATGAATGTTCGGCTGCCCAAGATTGTCAACAAACTTTATACATTGGCAGACAAGTGTGCTCGTGCTAAAGAAGGGATAAGACTTCCGGGGGAGGAGGTTGGTGTCAAAATTGATTCGGAATATGATGATGACGTTGCCACCCCCAGGAAGAGGAATAGGTAACGCAACAACAAGTGCAAGGAGAAAGCAGTAATGGCCATTGAGATCTCCGGTGATCTTAGCATCGGCAAGAAGGCAAAGGTTGAGACACCCAACAAGGAAGCAGCTACCTGCGCGGATTGCTGGGCGGCAGTCGCGGTAAGAAAACTGGTAAATCCGATGGGCCGTACTGCAATATCCATAGGACCAAGGGCCATGATCTCCAAGATTGCAAGCAAGTTGAGCAACTAGTCGAGAAGGAGAAAGCTGAATATGAAAGGCGAGATACGGAGAGAGGCCAGAATGGCACTAGCAGAAAGGTCCGTGGTGGCCGCAATGGTCATCGCGGCAAAGTCAATAAGCAGAAGGAAAATCCTGCCAGATGCCGTGAGGAAAAGGAAAATGAAGATGATAGCGAAGAAGAGGATGATGAGACCAGCTAGCAGGAATTTCAGAAAGCTACCGAGGCAATGTGCATTGACGGAGGAGCATCCTTACACTCCTCTCACCGCTAGCTCAAGCAATGGGTGCATAAGATCAATGCTGCAGAACCAGTAGCAAACGCATGAGAACCACTTAAATGGTCCTGCACGCCCATCATTTTTGACATTTAGGATCATCTAGATCACACCACTTGGGTTGGATGCTTACCGTTGTTGGTCTCACCAACAATCCGCAACCTTGAGGTCAAAAAGATGTTGGTTGATGGTGGAGCAGGGTTGAATTTGATTTCCCGTGACAAGCAAAAGAAACTGCAAATTCCCGACGAAGACCTAAAGAAGAATGGAACTTTCCAAGGGATCAACTAGGGAAGGAGCCAGCCAGAGGGAAAGATTACTTTGACAGTGGTGTTTGGCACAGATATTAACTTCAGGACTGAGAGGATTGTGTTCGATGTCGTTGAGCTTCCCCTGCCATTCAACGGAATCCTTGGTCACACGGCCTTGGCTAAGTTCATGGCGGCATCCCATTATGCATACAACACCTTAAAGATGTCGGGCCCAATGGGAGTCATCTCCATTCCATCAGATAAGACAGATTCATCCATATGCGTCGACAAGATGTATAGAGATGTGGTAGCAGCAGAGGCCGTCAAGACCTCAGCTTCTGCCAAGGAGGAAAATAAGCTCAAGAAAGCTGGCAAGGACACCGACATGGACCCCGGGAAGCACGCCTCTTCGAAGGGCACTACTCCTGGCAGCGACCTGTCGGAAAGTTCGGCTAGCAAAAGATCCAAGACTGCTTCCCCTATGATAAAAAAGGTTTTGTCAAGGTAGGATGGCACTGATGGTACTTTTACCATTAGTGCCACCCTTGATGACAACTAGGAAAGCGCACTCGTTACTTTCTTGCAGGCGGATGTTGATGTGTTTGCATGACAACCATCTAACATCCCCGGTGTTCCCAAGGAGTTAATCGAGCACCACCTTCATGTATGTCCTCGTGCCCGTCCCGTCAGGCAGAATGTCAAAAAGCAGGCTTTTGTCAGGACCCCGATTCCAAGTCACATCGATCTAGCCGGTAACACCTCATATCACTTTGCGGCCTCACGCACGGTATTCCCATGGGTGTCGCCTTACCATGGCCCGGGACCGTTTGCGCCTTTTGGCTCACGTATATGATAATGTCACTAGCATCCATATGACAGAGAACCCGGGCCGACATGGCTAGTCGTGAACCCAAAGCGGCACTAACCTATGGGGACAGGCATACATGAATCACATCGAGCATGTCGGTCAGCAGCGTGTGAATCCGGGCTGTAGTGCTGGGCTAACAGGACTCCGGATGTCACCGCGTGACATTTCCCCGAACGGACAGACACAGGAACAAAGTGAAACACATGCCGGCCAGTCAAGTGACCTGAGCAGTAGTGCTGGGCTAGCAGGACTCCGATGAACCGGGCTATAGCGGACTACTATGGCTCAAGGAAGCACTGTACTACATTTCCCCATAAGAGAGGCTGCCAAGGATAAACAACTAGATTGTCGGATCCCACACATACCAAGCATTTCAATCATACACACAATATGCTCGATCTGTGTAAATACAACATGGCATCACAACATAACTCTACGACTCAAAGTATTTATTCATTAGGCTCCGAGGAGTGAGATATTACAAACATGGGTCTCATGACCCAACATTCAGAGCATACAAGTCAAAGCACAATCGGAAGCTTAACAGGTCTGAGTACAGACATCTACAAATGGAAAAGGCTAAGAAGCCTGACTATCTACCAGATCCTGCCGAGGGCACAAGATCGTAGCTGAGGTATCAAGCTAAACGTCGAAGTCCACACGGAACTACTAGCGAGACTGACGTCTCTCGGCAAAACATAAAATAGGCAAACGTGAGTACAAATGTACCCAGCAAGACTTACATCAGAACTAGCTACATATGCATCAGTATCAATAAAGGGGGTGGTGGAGTTTGACTCCAGCAAGCCAGCTTTGACTCGGTGGCTATATTAAACTACGATTGCAAGTAACTCTTTTGAGGTGGCGCACACGAGTCCACATATTCACCATTCAATACACCACTATGGATACGCTCCCGTCTCCCTACGAGAAGGCCATCCATAGCACTCACACTTATCTTGCGCATTTTAAAGTATCCACTTTCACTTGTCTATGAACTATTATAGGCAACCCAGAAGTCCATTACCGCGGACACGGCTATTCGAATAGATGATGTTAACCCTGCAGGGGTGTACTTCTTCACACACGCTCTCACCACTTACCGCCGTTTACACGACATGTACTCGGCAACCTTCAAGCGGAAGCCCAACGAGGGTGTCGGCCACGGCCTACCTAAACACTCAAGTCTCTAGTCCAGGTTTATCGCCTATCCAGGTTCCATCCGCAGGGATTCCAGCCGAGGTTTCCACATACGGCCCCGAACGATGTGAACAGGGTTCCCGAGACACCAAACAGGTGCCCGGTACACCGTGCCACGGTGTATCTACCGCATCATAGCCCACCCCTAGGGTCAGCACTACGCACGGCCGCCAACACATATCCTATAAACACCAGAAACTAGTTGCAATTCCTGGACAGAGGACAAGGGTGATCAAGAAGCCAAGAGGGTCCATTGGTTTCGGGCCCAATGCGTGGTAGTAACTGTTTCATGGATCACAAACACAGAACTCGGTTCCTGAGGACGGCTTCAATGAGACAACCCACCATGTACTCCTACATGGCCTCTCACCGCTACCTTTACCAAATCATGTTCACACACTTAGCTCTCAACAGTAGGACATGTTTACACACCTCCGATTCATCCCGAATGAATCAGACCTGACTCAACTCTAAGCAGTAGCAGGCATGACAAACAAGCATGAATGAGTAGGCACATCAGGGCTCAAACAACTCCTACTCATGCTAGTGGGTTCCATCTATTTACTGTGGCAATGAGAGGTCATGCAAAGGAAGGGGTTCAACTACCGCAGCATGTACAGTTGAATCGTTGTTGTCCTAATGCAGTAAAAGAGAGCAGGAGCGAGAGAGTGGGTTTGTATCGGAATGAACAAGGGGTTTTTGCTTTCCTGGAACTTCTGAAGATAACCATGAGTCTTCATCGGTGTCATCAAACTCATCGTCGAGACCACGTCTATCGAGAGGGGACAAATACTGGCAACAGAGAAAGAAGCACAATCAATGCAATGCACAATATGATGCATGATCATGACATGGCATTATGCTGTTGATTGAGCTAATGAAACTAGCAACAAGTTAAATGGAGTTGGCTTGAACACTAGGTTGAAAATCAAACCCCATATGTGCTTTCTTAAATGCCATTTAATTGAATTGTCCTAAACAGGACATAAGTTGCTCTAACATGCATGCAAATTCCATAAACAGATTCCTTGGATTTTTCTGATAATTTTTCATATATAAATCTTTTCAATCTGAGTTATAGATTATTTTCTATGATTTTTAGAAGTTTTGGACATTTTCTAAAATAAATAAATCATTTAAGATTTATTTAAATTCAAGAAAAAGGATTACTGCGTCAGCCTGATGTCATGATGATGTCACCAAGTGAACAGGGCTAGTCCGGGTCAAACCTGATCAGTGGGGCCCACTGGTCAGTGACCCAAGGCTGGTTTCTGTGGCTGACGTGTGGGACCAGGTCAACGGTGACGTGGCCAGGTCAAACTGACCCGTGGGGTCCGTGGTGTTAGTTTAATCTAAAGAGAAGTAAAACCCAGGTTAATTAGAGCGTGGGCCCCAAGTGTCAGTGAGCTGGAGGGGTTAGTTAGGCGTCATTAGCGTTAATGATGGCCACATCGGCAGTCGCCGGAGCCTCGCCGGCGGTGACCTCGAACCGCAGCGGAGTTCGCTCGGAACTCGCCAGAGGCGATGGATCGACGCGCCAGGGGCACCAGAGGATAGCCCGTGCCCGTGCGCATCTAGGGAGACCAACGGGAGGTGCGGGGGTGGCCGGAGCTCACCGGAGAGGAACCCGTGGCAGCTGCCGGAGTTCGGGCAACGACGGTTTAGGGGTTGTGGTGTGCTAGGGGAGGAGCTGGTGCATGCATTCGGCTCCTGGGAGCTTCCTGAGCACGGTGAGGCGCTCCGTTGTGAGCTTGCGCGGCTGTGGCCACGGCTGCGCCATGGCCGGCGGCGAGAAGCTCTCGGCCGCGGTGGAAAATGGAGCTAGGGGACGAGCGCGAGCACGAGAGAAGAGGGGAAAGGAGGAGGGGCTCACGGCGAGTGCAGAGGCGTCGAAACGGGCTCGGGGAAGCGTCGGAGTGAGCGGGCGACGAAGGGGATCTCCGGCGACCCGAGGAGGAAGAAGGGGTCGGGGACGTCGTCACGGGGCTCCTGGAGGCGCCTGGCTTGGTGCAGAGGACGCAGCGGTCGAGGTGGAGCTTGTGGCATACCCGGATGGGCGCGGGGAGGTCGGTGGACGCGGCAACGACGAGCGGCGGCGATGGCTTCGCTCGGCTTTGGGAGAGAGAGCGAGAGAGAGCGAGGCAGGGAGAGAGCGAGAGCGTCAGGGGGTCCAGGGGGGTAGCGTGGCATCGCAGAGGGAGTCCAGGGCGACGAGGGGGCAGCCAGGCAGGCAGCTGCCGGCGTGGCACGCCGCGGCGCCATGGCTGTCTTCTCCTCTGCCTTCTGGCAGGAGGAAGAAGACGCCCCTGCCCTCGGTGGGCCGGCTAGGTGGCTGGGCCTAGCACAGGGGAGGCCCAGGTTTGTTCCTTCTCTCTCTCTCTCTCTCTCTCTCTCTCTTTTATTTAGTTTCTGTTTTCTATTTTATGTAATTGTTTTGACTTAATTAAAATGCTAAGGCATTTTCTAAAACCCTGAAAATAATTGTGGGCTCTGTATGGAATATTTCCAACAGCCCTCACTTAAGTTGAGAACTATTTGGACATTTAATATATTATATAGCATTTAATTGTCCAAATGCAAATACGTATGAATTAACTCCAAAATCCAGAAATGTCCTAGAAATGTGTGCATCATTTTTGGAAGAAGTTTTCACCCATTCCAAAATTGATGAACTTTTCTAAAAGCCATTTTGGGTAGATGGAAAAGATTTAATTTGACCCTAGTTGTATTTCACTTGCTGCTAGGGTTTATCGGTCCCCATTTCAAAATTAATAGAATTTAGACATGATGCATGGAGGCTAATGCAAAGGCAGGCAAGGCCTGAACTGGGGTTGTGACAGCTTTGGAGCGACAATAGTTCATTGCCGAAGAAATCAAGAAACTTGAAGCAGCAGGCTTGCTCAGAGGAGTGTTGCACCCAACTTGGTTAGAAAATCCAGTGGTGGTACGCAAGGGAAATGGGAATTTGAGACTTTGTATTGACTTCACTAACTTAAACAAAGCATGTCCAAAGGATCATTTTCCCTTGCCCCGCATCGACCAGATCGTTGACTCCACTTTGGGGTGTGATTGGCTCTTCTTTTTGGATGCATACTCTGGATACCATCAGATATTCATGGCCAAGGAAGATGAAGAGAAGATCACGTTTACTACCCCACATGGCACGCACTGCTTTGTACGTATGCCTTTCAGTCAAAAAAGTGTGGATTCTACATTTGCAAGGGCTGTGTAGATTGGTTTTGAGCCTCAGCTGCAGAGAAACATAGAAGCCTACATGGATGACATACTAGGCAAGACCAGAGATAAGTCTACACTCATCTAAGATTTGGAAGAAACTTTTGCAAACCCGGGGAAGATCAATTTGAAGCTCAACCCAGAGAAATGTGTGTTTGGCGTTCCGTCCGGCAAGCTCCCTTGGTTCTTTGTGTCTCTGCGAGGGATACAAGCCAACACTGACAAGATTAAAGCAATAGAGGAAATCCAAGGCCCTAAAACAATCAAGGATGTGAGGCGTCTAGCTGGCCGTGTTGCCGCGCTAAGTAGATTCATTTTAAAATCCGCCGAGTGTGCCCTACCATTCTTTGAAATCTTGAAGAAGGCTGGTCCAATGTAATGGACCCCAGAGGCAGAGCCACGCTGCAGGATTTGAAGACTGACCTTTCCTCCATGTCAACCTTGGTTGCACCTAAGCCACAAGAGTTGTTGCAGCTATACTTGGTAGCAACGAATCAAGTAGTTAGCTGCCTTAGTGGCATAAAGGGAAGTAGATAGCGAAGGAGCTAATATGGCAGAGCCACACAGTGATGGATCAAACATGTCCCCAGCAAGCCCTGATACAAATAGAAAAGAGGGCTCACAAGCAGATGCTGATAATCAGAAGGTGTTAGCAAGGAAGAAGATGGTGCAGTGACCAGTTTACTTTGTCAGCTCTCTCTTGCAGGGGGCTAGGTCAAGGTACTCTGGGGTGCAAAAGTTGATCTTCGGCCTTCTTATGGCCTCAAGGAAGTTGCACCATTACTTCCAAGCTGACAAGATCACGGTTGTGCTCGCCTTCCGTTGCAGCGCATTCTGAGAAATGCCAAAGCTGCCGGCAGAATAATGGAGTGGGCATTGGAGTTATTGAGCTTTGCTTTGAAGTTTGAGAGCACGACAACTGTCCAAAGTAGGGCACTAGCAGAATTCATTATGGAATGGACACCAACACCTAACGAAGAAGTACTAGACACAACTCTCCCTAGCAAGGAAACCCCCAAGGAGTGGGTAATGTACTTCGATGGAGCTTTTTTGCTACAAGGCACTAGGGCTGGGGTGCTGCTTATCGCACCCACTGGATAGCACCTCAAGTATGTTATGCAGATGCACTTCCCCGGGGAAGAAGCAACCAATAACATAGCAGAATATGAAGGGCTACTTGCCGGCCTCAGGATTGCAATAGAATTGGGAATAAAGAAGTTGGTCATCCGTGGGGATTCTCAGCTCGTTGTGTAGCAGGTGAATAAGGATTATCAGAGCCCACTGATGGGGGCATATGTGGAGGAAGTGAGGAAGTTGGAAGAGAACTTTGACGGATTACAAGCAGAGCATGTGCCTCGCGAAGAAAATAGTATTGCTGATCATTTGTCAAAGAGCGTTGCACAAAAGCTTCCTGTCGAACCAGGAACCTTTGTACTCCATCTGACTCAACCATCAGTTTCCTTGTCAGCGTTGGCCAGGAAGAGAAGAAAAATCAACACCGGCAAACATTTCCCGGCAGAGGTCCTAGGAGTTGCTGGTGAGAAGGTTGCCTGGGGAGACCTTATGCTAGTTGGGGAGCTGCATTCTCCAGCAGAGCTTCGAGCTCTTGCTGTTGAGGCTAGCGCTCCCACAATAGAGGAGATGCCTTTGGTCCTCGTCGTCGAGCCGCAAGCTCCAGAGTGGGCACAACATATAGCCCAATTCCTTCAAATAGGAGAACTCCCCGTTGGTCTAGAGGAATGTGAGAAGGTATCCCGACAATCGAGTATGTATCATTTTGTGGATAACACTCTATACAGAAAGAAGCCAAATGGTGTGAGGCTAAAATGTATCAATCGGGAAGATGGACTAGAGCTGTTGGCAGAGATACATGGAGGTGGGTGTGGCTCGCATATTGGACCAAGAGCACTTATTGGGAAAACTTTCTGGCAAGGATTCTACTGGGCCACTTCCCTTTGGGATTCAATTGAGCTCATCACTAAATGTGAAGCAAGCCAGTTTCATTCCAAGAATATGCATCAACCTGCTCAAGCCCTTCAAACAATCCCTTTATCCTGGCCTTTCGTGGTATGGGGGCTCGACATCTTGGGCCCCTTTCCTCGTGCTACCAGAGGCTTTGAATTATTGTTCGTAGCAATTGAAAAGTTTACAAAGTGGCCTTAGGTGGTGACATTAAGGAAGGTGACTACGCAATCATCTATCAAGTTCTTCAAAGGATTGGTGTGCCATTTTGGAGTGCCCAACAGGGTAATCACCAACAATGGCACCCAATTCAAAAGTTGTGCCTTCAAGTAGTACATCCAAAGCCTTGGAAGCAAGGTTTCTTTCGCTTCTGTTGCCCATCCCAGGAGCAATGGACAAGCCGAGAGGATGAATGCTAAAGTGCTGCGAGGGCTCAAGACTTGAACTTTTGATAAATTGCAAAAATGCGGCAAGTGCTTGGTTGATGAGTTGCTGGTTGTTCTTTAGTCAATCAGGATGACACCAAATCGAGCTACTGTCTAGACTCTATTCTCCCTGATAGATGGTGCAGAAGCAGTGCTCCCCATGGAACTCATATATGGGTCACCTTGAGTACTTGCCTACGATGAAGTAGCGCAAGAGCTACTACCGCATGATGATGCCACGCTCCTAGAGGAAGATCGTCTCCGGGCAGCTGTATGTGTTGCACGATACCAATAGGCATCGCGCCACTATCACAGTCGCAGGGTTCATGCCCAGATCCTAGAGGAAGGTGACCTTCTCCTTAGGTGTGCTCACTATGGCAAGGGTGCATATAAGTTGACACCAAAGTGAGAAGGCCTTTACCGGGTAGTACGTGTCACCAGACCTGGCGCAGTCCATCTAGAGACCGAAGATGGCATACCGATGCAAAGCTCATGGAATATTGAGCATCTTCGTAAGTTCTACCCGTAAGGCGTGGTTGCTGGGCCTTACCCCGGCAACATGTTTTGTACAAGCACAGACCGCAGGACTTGTAACCCTTTGTAGAAAGCCAGGCGCAGACCATGTGCATAGTTGAATAAAATGAAGGGCTTTCATAAAAAACACATGCATGATTTCCTGTTTGCTTAAGTATGATCCTATTATGATTATAATAGTTCTTAATTAAGGCGACTAACATGCAATAAAGGGTTATATGCTATTCTCCTTTGTCCTTTTCATCTGATGACAGCAGAAGGATTTTATCATGGATAATTTCATGGGAAGAAGGATGAATATAAGCCCATACATTGATCCGTGACAACCTCTTCTTATCTTAAAGGATAAGAAGAACAACAAAGAAAGATAAGTACATTTCATGGTATCCCTTCATTCATGCTATACTTAAGTATGAAGAGCTTGCACGTAGAGAAGCCCTTGCAACTTCTTCCACTAGTGCTCCTATCATTGACTTGAGTCCACTCACTACAAAAAAGACACATCCGTGACATTTTGGGCCGAACGAAAAAAAATTTGGTCATACGTATGACACTTCTATGATGATAATTGTAACAAAACCCGGTATCATCATAGATGTGGTGGGGTCCTACTTCTATGACAAAAAATCATGACAAGAAATGGGCTTTTCGTCCTTGGCGGGCCGGAGACGCAGCTGCATGACATTGTTTGGGCCATCCATGATGGAAAAAATCATGGTAGAAGCGAGTGAGAGGAAAATATCAGGGAGTTCCCGGTTGCGGTGAGTGGTCCGGGGCCGAGCGATGCGCGTTTCTCTCGTACATACGCGCGTGTGTGCGAGGCATTGGGCTCTAACTGAACCCGAGCGATTGCACTGTAGGTTACACGTTACTGAACCCGAGGGCTGGTTGAACAGTAGCCGGTGGAGGAGCGCGCGGTGGAGGATGGATGACCAGGAGCCCGTGGATGAACAGTCGCAGGTGGAGGCTGGAGGAGGTCGACAGTGGATGAACAGTAGCCCGTGGAGGCAGTCGACGGTGGAGATGAACAATATCTCGTGGAGTTCCGTCTTGCGGTATGCCACACCCCTCCTGATGAACATGACCCCCGTTTCGACCGTAGCGGTCCAACACAAGTCCGTTTCCTCTGTTTTGCGATACGCCACACCCCTCCCAATCAACAGGACCCCGTTTCGACCGTAGGAGGTCTGTTTCCTCCGTTTTATGGTACGTCGGACCCCTCCTGATGGACAGGATCCCATTTTCGACCATGGCCAGTCGAACACAAGGCCGTTTCCTCCGTTCTGTGGTATGCCAGGCCTCGTTTCCATCGGTTGTTCCGTCCAAGCCGGTTGGATCCCGATGAACACGACGACACATTCCGTTCCGACCCAGCCAGTTGCCTTCCCATGAACACGACGACGGCGCAGCTTCTCCGTTCTGACCCAGCCATGAAGACGAGACCTGGCCATACGTATGCGCGAGTAGGTGGTCGAGACCCC
Organism: Triticum urartu; assembly: GCF_003073215.2. Taxonomy (NCBI): domain Eukaryota; kingdom Viridiplantae; phylum Streptophyta; class Magnoliopsida; order Poales; family Poaceae; genus Triticum; species Triticum urartu. Next base: position 418,548,786 of record NC_053023.1, on the reverse strand, counting down.
ACCCGTATGTACGTATGTGGCCGTATTTTCTTTCTTGCACCCTGGCCGCTGTACGCACATGTACATGCTACATGCGCGCCTCTACTATGACACGTGCGCGCCTCTACATCGACTAGTATGTACGTACACATTTGCGAATAGAATGACAACGCTATGCACGCTTCGACCAGGTGGGTCCCGACTGTCAGGCACTTCCTTGCGTGCGAAGATGTAGCTGGTGGGTCCCAGCAGTCATGGGGGCGAATCATTTCTTTGCCTGTAATATGGACGCACTTCCTTGCGTGCGAAGATGTAGCTGGTGGGTCCCAGTAGTCAGGGGGAAACATTTTTTTGCAAAATACAGTGGCCCATCCGGTGGGTCCCTGCTGTCAGGTGGAGGAATCATTATTTTCTGCGTATTAAGGAGGCACTTCCTTGCTGCGGCCGTCGACCCAGCTGTCAGCCTCTCCATGTACAGTACTCTTCCGATGGAAGTCGGTCATTGACCACATTGACCATGCCGTGCCGAGAGAACCAAGGCGGTGGACGATGCCGAGGCCTAGGAAGGGGATGACTCGGATCCGGGGAAGACGCGGCAGTGGAAGCCCACGCGGTAGGAGTACGAGGATTCCCTTGTTCGGCTGCGGTGCTGCCGTCGCCACATGGCCTGGCCAACGGTGGGAGTAGTAGGGGGCGGTGAGGCCTCCGCGAAAGCACAGCCGGCCACGTAAGGCAGGAGAAGGCGACACGACCGGCGCGGCTTTGGGCGGCTGGAGCAAGAAGACCAGAGGTTGAAGAAGCAGTCCATCCGTTTGATGGACATCATACAGTCACTGGAGCTAGAATCGTTCATATTGACTAAGTTGACAAAGCCCTCCGTCCCCGTCAACTTAGTAGGCCCACAAGTCAGCCTCCCATTATGCTGGGTCCCAGCTAGCAGGGGGAGTATTCATTTTTTGTGCGTAATAAGGAGGCACTTCCTTGCGTGCGAAGATATAGCTGGTGGGTCCGAGCTATCAGCGGCGGGAACGTTTTTTTCGCAAAATACAGAGGTCCTTTCGGTGGGTCCCAGATGTCAGGTGGAGGAATCATTGTTTTGCACGTAATAAGGAGGCATTTCCTTGCATGCGGCCATGGACCCAGCTGTCAGCCTCTCCATGTACAGTCCACTTCAGATGCATGTCGGTCGTTAACCACGTTGACCACGCCGCGCCGAGAGCACCAGGGCAGTGGCCGACGCTGAGGCCTAGGAAGGGAACGACACGGAGCCAGGGAAGACTCGGCAGTTGTTTCCCACGTGGAGGGGAGTACGAGGGTTTACTGGTTCGTCTGCCGTCGCTGGAGAATAACAAAAGGTGTGGTGAGTCGAGGGATGGCTAGGCCAGCGATGGGAGTACGGTGGGGCGGTGAGGCCTGCGCGGCAGGACAGCCGGCCACGGGAGGAGGCAGCACGCAGTCCCGCCGACGCTTGTTTGAGCGGCTGGAGAAGGAAGAGAAAATATTGAAGAAGCATGATGGCCGTTGGATGGACACTCAACAGTCGCTGCTTGTGCGTCAACCTTTTTTTAGGAAAGCCTCAAATCTGTGGAAAACAGCATACAACCAATCTGCCATTATTTCTAATAATTTACAGCCCATTTGCTAATTCTTAAGGTTTTATTTTGGAGCCCATATTCTTTTCGTTAGCATTACAACCCATGTTGTGGCCAATCTTAAAAAATTATACGAAATTTTGCATATTTCGGTGCAGTGCGAACTGTTTTTGATCCCAAAATTTCAAGTCACATTCAAACTCATTTAAAAAATAAATGTATATCAATTTAAAATCCAACAAATTGTCCCTGCATAAAAATCAATGCAATTTAATATCTCGAAATGAAAAAAATAATTTTGAAACTAATTGCCAGTTTAATGTGTTTTAAAAATGTATAGCCCATTTCTCATTGCTGATAGGCCATTTTCTCGGCCAGCCGAATGAAGCTCTCCTCGTCTTGTAAGATTTGTAGCCCAACAGGCTTGACAAAGCGACTTACTTGAAAAAACACAAAAAAACCGGGCTAGCCATTTTCAGAAAGAAAGAAAAAAACTACTGGGCTGGTCTGTGGTAAATGGCGGCATCCTGGGAACAGGCGTACCCAGACTTGCCTGCCTGCGGCCCAGGGCGTGGCTCCACCAGCGGCCTGGTATGGCCCATATTCATCAACCAACACTCAAGACCCTCATGAGGGCCAAGCCTCGCGAGGTGGACAACACAAGACCTCCTCAGGGGCAGCCTCACTAGCTTGGCTCGCGAGGAGCGGAGAGGTCAAGGCAAGGGCACCTCGTGAGGTTTCCATGACGTGAGCCATGATGACCAAGGCTAGGCGGGCGCCAGCGGGCGCAGAGGGCAGGTTTCCTCTTTGGTGCTAAAGAGGCAGGCACATGCGAGGAGTCCCGAGGTGTCAGGAAAAGGTTTCCATATTGGTGCAACGAGACCAAGACCAGCAGGACGACAAGACGGAGGTCACCACGGAGCCCACGACGGCATTACCACCAGAGCCATTGGCAGGCGAAGACCACCTTTTGTGAGGATAACTTGTACTCGTTGTCCCCCTTCAAATTGGCTGTTGTGGGTGATACGTCCCCAACGTATCTATAATTTTTGATTGCTCCATGCTATATTATCTACTATTTTGGACATTATTGGGCTTTATTATGCACTTTTATATTATTTTTGGGACTAACCTATTAACCAGAGGCCCAGCCCAGAATTGTTGTTTTTTTTGCCTATTTTAGGGTTTCGAAGAAAAGGAATATCAAACGGAGTCCAAACGGAATGAAACCTTCGGGAACGTGATTTTCTCACCGAACATGATCTAGGAGACTTGGACCCTACGTCAAGCAACCAACAGGGAGGCCACGAGGTAGGGGGGCGCGCCTACCCCCCCCCCCCCCGGGGGGCCCCCCCCCCCCCCCCCCCCCCAGGCGCGCCCTCCACCCTCATGGGCCCCCTGTTGCTCCACCGACGTACTTCTTCCTCCTATATATACCTACGTACCCCCAAACGATCAGATACGAAGTAAAAACCCTAATTCCACCGCCATAACTTTCTGTATCCACGAGATCCCATCTTGGGGCCTGTTCCGGAGCTCCGCCGGAGGTGGCATCGATCACGGAGGGCTTCTACATCAACACCATAGCCCCTCTGATGAAGTGTGAGTAGTTTACCTCAGACCTACGGGTCCATAGTTATTAGCTAGATGGCTTCTTCTCTCTTTTTGGGTCTCAATACAATGTTCTCCCACTCTCTTGTGGAGAACTATTCGATGTAATCTTCTTTTTGCAGTGTGTTTGTTGAGACTGATGAATTGTGGGTTTATGATCAAGTCTATCTATGAACAATATTTGAATCTTCCTTGAATTCTTTTATGTATGATTGGTTATCTTTGCAAGTCTCTTCGAATTATCAGTTTGGTTTGCCCTACTAGATTGATCTTTCTTGCAATGGGAGAAGTGCTTAGCTTTGGGTTCAATCTTGCGGTGACCTTTCCCAGTGATAGTAGGGGCAGCAAGGCACGTATTGTATTGTTGCCATCGAGGATAACAAGATGTTTTTTTATCATATTGCATGAAGGTGTTACTCTGTTCTTATGAACTTAATACTCTAGTTGCATGCTGGATAGCAGTCGATGTGTTGAGTAATAGTAGTAGCTCCAGGCAGGAGTCGGTCTACTTGTCTTGGACGTGATGCCTATATACAAGATCATACCTAGATATTCTCATTACTATGCTCAATTCTGTCAATTGCTCAACAGTAATTTGTTCACCCACCGTAAAATACCTATGCTCTTGATAGAAGCCACTAGTGACACCTATGGTCCCCGGGTCTATCTTCATCATATTAATCTTCCAATACTTAGTTGGTTTTGTTGCTTTTATTTTACTTTGCATCTTTATCATAAAAATACCAAAAATATTATCTTATCATATCTATCAGATCTCACTCTCGCAAGTGACCATGTAGGGATTAACATCCCCTTATCGCGTTGGTTGCGAGGATTTATTTGTTTTGTGTAGGTGTGAGGGAACCGCGCGTAGCCTCCTACTGGATTGATACCTTGGTTCTAAAAAACTGAGGGAGATACTTTCGCTACTTTGCTGCACCACCCTTTCCTCTTCAAGGGAAGACCAACGCAAGTGCTCAAGAGGTAGCAGTGGGATCCCTTCCAGCCTAATATTTGGGGACAGGACCCGGGCCTCTATAAATAGGGCTAGCCACCACCATAGCTGGGAGGAGGATTCAGATCATGCCCAACCACACAAGCTCATCAAGCTCAAGAACACCCCTCCTCAGGAGGTTGTTCTTCCCTTGTACTTGTTCATCCCCAGCCTACAAGGCAATCCACCACACCACACTGGAGTACGGTATTACACTACAATGATGGCCCGAACTAGTATAAACTCTTGCGTCTCTTGTTCCTCGGGTTCGGCGAGCTAGACTTTGAGATCGTTGCGAGAGCGTGAGCTAGGGGGAGAGATCTTCGTGCACACCCCAGTATTCGAACCTCAAGGGTTTGCCGGAACCCGTAATCCGACATTTGACATGCCAGGTAGGGTTGTGCCGAGGTTTTCTTCCCCATCGATCGACCTGCTGTCGCCCAACATCTCCGATGTCTGACGATCCAAGGACCCAGGCCGACCGCTGGGTGGCTCGGCCTGCTCGAGCTCCCCCATCCGCTCCAGAAGACCTCAGCTCCGCGCTCCAGGTGGCCCGTCCAACGCTCGCGGGCGCGGGCAGCGTGGATCGATGTCTGCCGCCCTCACACCACGGCGTGCGCGGGCCGCCGCCATATTCGCAAGCTACTTAGCAGTGATAGAGCCACACACTCGACGGGAACAAGGGAATATGCGAGCCGCGCTCGTGGTGGCTGGGGAGCTGCTGCGGTGCCGGCTGATGGAGAGCGCTGCGACGCGTTTGCTGGAACGCGTCGCCGAGCTGTTGGATGCTGCAGCTAGGGGTACGCCGCCTTTCTGCTCCCTACTTACATCTCAAGTTGTGGCCAGATCACTCGACGGGCCTCGTTGCACCCGCGTGCTCCCAGGTGCACCAGGAGGGCTCGCCATTGTTAGCACGACCGGCGGTGTCGGACAGCCGGCCGCGCCCTTGCCTCCCCTAGGTGGCGTAGGTGCGGCCGTTGCTCCTCACGGTCGCAATCGAGCACCATCCCACAGCCACCATGAAGGCACGCCAGGCTCTGCGACGTGGGGCACAGGGTGCCTTGGCGGAGGTTCCGGCGAGGCAGCTCAGGAAGCCTATGTGCCCCGCATGGTGAATCAGGAGTACGCGCCAGAGGACGACCCCTACATGTTACACGAGCCGGGCTGCCAAGAAGAGATGCTAGAAGCCGAGGCCTTCTATGAGCCATCCAGGAGCCTCGCCGATCCCGCTGATGGCAACCACTGCAGGGTACCAGTGATATCTCAGGAGCAGGCTTACGCTAACCATGGGTCGCAAGAGTACCAGGCCGCATCGGCGGACAGCGACCCCAGCGCTGCAGCCCCACTCCAGCCAGGGGCGGCGCACTGGGGGCTGCACGGAAGGGGTCCGAAGCAAGCCCCTCCCCCATGTTGCGCGGGGCAAAGCTTCACCCGGAGGTAGGTCCTCTGCGGGGAGGCGCTGGCAAGCCCTCCCCCTGGCAGAGGGCCCATGGTCGCCGAGGGGGCCGCTAGCGTCCCCTCCGCCCCTTGGCCTCGTCCTGGTTTCCGGACGCCCCAACGGTGTCGAGTCTAGCGATATGAAGCAAGGCTCGTGCCTATGAAGGACTCCACCTGTGACAATCTCACGTAACAATCAGTGGGGCTGTACACGCCCTGGAGTCTCCGGAGAGCCGCCCTCGAGCCTCGGGGGCTCCCACCCACGTCCTAGTGGAAGTACCATGCTCAGCGCTGGCCGTCGACATTGTCCCCCAATGACTAAGCTCACGGCTAGCAAAGGCACTAGGCTCCGTGCTGGTGAGCAGACAAGAAGACTAGGTAGGTGCTGGATGCGGCCTTTTGCTTTCAACCCCTTTCTCTGTAGCTCGGTTTGCCGCCTTTTGGATTTGAACTCATAATCGTATTTTCATTGGCAAAACAAGGGGGGCATCTTTTCTCGTTTGTGTTGATTTCTTTGGTTTTCCGTCTCCGTGCCTTGTTTCGAGACCCGGCGTCTGCTGCCCCTTCTTCATAAGCGCCTCAAGAGTGGGGGCTGGACGTAGTATGCACACGCATCTCATCGTGGTCTAACGCTCGTCTCTTGCAAGGCCCTCTCATGCAGACCGACGGGATCCGCAGAAGCCCGATACCTCGCAAGTCTGCGGGGGACTCCCCTCAGGAGAACTACACAATGACAACCACGAAGCTAGCCTGGGGCCCGCCTAGATTGAGGTAAGTTACTGTGGTGAGCACGCGGAGGAACTTAAGAACTCGCTAAAGCACGCCTTAAGTCTGGCTCAGGGAATAAAATAATAGTCTGATTACACGAGGGGCTCCCCCTCCCCAAAATGCACTCACAACGTCGGGGGCCATGCCCAAGCTTTTTGTGCGCAGGTTCAGAACAAGGAGCATCGGCTCAATCCGACATATCGCTCACAACATCTTCCGAATCACTCCCGAACACGCTACCGGCGTCGTTGCCAGCGTCGTCTTCACCATCATCGACCACGTCGCCTTCGTCCGCCGCAACCACCACAACATCATCATCAGAAGTGAAAGCTCTGACCAGAGCATCCATGTCATCATCCACCCAGCATGCCAGGTCGCCCCGAATAGCCACGGGGACTGGGGCGATGAAGGAGTCGAAGTCGAAGTTGGGGTCGGCATTCTGAAGATGGCTAAAGACGCAGGAAAACACGCACCCGAGGAGGCCGCAACTCTTTTCGTCAACAAGCTCGCAAGCTCTCTCACCCTGGTCCTCCTGGCATGTCATGACGTCGGTGAAGAACATCGGGAACCGGATCCACATGCTCGGTGGCATTGCCGCCCACACCACGAGTTCACGCGAGGAGCCCTCGGCATGGGTTCGCGGGGCGGCAGCGCGTGCCGCCACTGCATGGCCACCGTGGCCGTGGCGCGGGGGGCGTAGGTCCCTCCTACCTCCTCCAGAGCCCTCTGCATGGGCGTACAAAGGCAGTGGATAGCCTGGTTGAGGTTGTTCATACAAAGGCCTCGTCACCTCTAGCCTCACAATGGCATCGCGCGGGCGAGCCAGCCTCTTCTTCGGCAGGAGAGGCCCAAGCTCTTCGCGGGGGGCTTTTCCCTTCTCGGCGGCGAAGAACCTCCATATCAGCGCCATGGGGGTCGCGGCAAGGAAGAAGAAGGAGAAGCAAGAAGAGTGGAGGAAGAGATGGGTGACAGGGGCTCCGCCCCCTTCCAATTTATAGCCAGGAGGAGGCCAACCGCCGGCCTCCACGATCTATGGTAATAATGACATTTTTCTGCATGCAACAGGGACTCGTGGGAAGCGGAGACGCCCACGACCCATCAATCGACATGTGTCAATCAAGACCGTAGGCTGTTAGGGCCCATGGCTCTCCAAACATGACCCTTGGCTTCACCGCGAAGCCAAGTGTGAGCACGCCTTGGGCCCGGGGGCTACTGTCGGCGTCCTAGGAACGAGGGTTACCCAGACTTGCGAGCCAGCGGTCGAGGACATGGCTACACCAGCGGCCTCGTACGACCCATCTTCATCAACCAACGCTTAAGACCCTCGCGAAGGGCTAAGCCTCGTGAGGCGGATGACACAAGACCTCCTTAGGGGCAACCTCACTAGGCTGGCTCGCGAGGAGTGGAGAGATCAAGGCAAGGGGCGCCTCGTGAGGTTTCCATGACATGAGCCATGACGACCAAGGCCAAGCGGGCACCAGCGGGCGCAGAGGGCCAGTTTTCTCTTTGGTGCAAAAGAGGCATGCACAGGCGAGGAGTCCCGAGGCGTCAGGCAAAAGTTTCCATATCGGTGCAACAAGACCAAGACCAGCTGGATGGCAAGACGATGGTCACCACGGAGCCCACGACGGCGTCACCACCAGAGCCTTTGGCAGGAGAAGACCACCTTTTGTCAGGATAACATGTACTCGTTGTCCCCCTTCAAATTGGCCGTTGTGGGATCCCTTCTCGCCTAATATTTGGGGAGAGGACCCGGGCCTCTATAAATAGGGCTAGCCACCACCATAGCTGGGAGGAGGATTCAGATCATCCCAACCACACAAGCTCATCGAGCTCAAGAACACCTCTCCTCAGGAGGTTTTTCTTCCCTTGTACTTGTTCATCCCCAGCCTATAAGGCAATCCATCACACCACACTAGAGTAGGGTATTACACCACAACCGTGGCCCGAACCAGTATAAACTCTTGTGTCCCTTGTTCCTCGGGTTCGGCAAGCTAGGCTTTTATATCGTTGCGAGAGTGTGAGCTAGGGGGGAGAGATCTTCGTGCGCACCCCAGTGTTCAAACCTCAAGGGTTTGTCGGAACCCGTAATCCAAAAGTAAACATAAAATAAAAGGTTGTGTAGATAGGCCAGAGTGCCCCGCACAGCCCAGTTGACACCTTTCTTCCGTCTCAAAAACAAATTAGATAAATTCCACTCCAATTATGGCGATACATAAAAATGCCACTGCAATTTCCAAACTTTAAAAAATGCCACTGCAATTTTTGCACACTGTGAAAAACGCCACTGCACTCTTTGCAAACTTAAAAAAACACAACTCCACACTTCATAAAATGCCACCGGAAATGGCATGCAATGGTATTTTTCGAAGTTTGGAAATTGTAGTGGCATTTCTCAGAATTACCAGATTTGGAGTGGCATTTATCGAATTAACCCAAAACAAAAATAATTGGGCGAGCTGCTGGGTCCCTAGTGTCAGCCGCTCGTTGTGCAATTCTCTTGTTTATTGACTACGTTGTGAATGGCATGGGACCAAGATGTCAAAAATCCATTAGGAGGAGCCATTTTTTATTGGCTTGAAATAAGGAGGCACTTGCTTGCGTACTTCCATGACCTTGGTGGGTCCCTGCTGTCATCCTTTCCACGTACAATCATCTCCTGATTGTGTACACATCAACCTGGTAGGCCCACAAGTCAGCCTCTAAACCCATGGCGGACAAATACAACCCATTTAAAAAAATAGCCCATTCCTTACGTTCAAACGAAAAGTTCAACATTCAGAGCAAAGAAACAGGTATGATCCAGATATAGAGTACTGAACTTCCACGTTGACAACCATCATAGCCAAGTTAACTATCTACTCTCACTAATACTCTAGTAGTGTGCAAGTACTAACTTACTCTTAGCTAACTAGACGATGCCGGCCGCCATCTATGGTACACGCTAAATGCCGGCACCAGCGTCCTCCGCCTCACCTTGGGCTTGCCAGAGGTGCGATAGGGCGCGTTGCTCACGCGCGTTGGCCCTTTCCATGCCGGCGTGGTCCACCGAAGCTTCGACTTCTAAGTGGGAAACCCACTTGGCGAGCTTGTAGTAAAATTCAGCATTCCGAACGCGTGCGTGCCCGATAGCCTCCAGGCCTATTTGCCGGGCGCCGGCCTCCATGTAGTCGGCCCTATTGCGGGTGCTCTGCTCGCGACTCAGAGCGTCGGTGCGCTGCTGCTCCATGTCCCGCTGGTGGCGCAAATCGGCAATAGGCTGCTCCTCCGCCAGGCGGTCACGCTCCAACAACTCCTCATACTATGCATTGCCATCTAAAGACCGATAGAATGCCTCCTCCCTCTGTCTGCCTTCCGGTGAAAACTCAAACACTAGTTCCGGCGGTGACCGCCTCCGGCGTCGTCTATCGCGGATGAGTGGGGGCATGGAGGACATGGCGAGAGCGAGGATAAGTGGCGAGTGACGTCGGGCCGGTGGGGGCTTATGAGGATAGGGCGAGTTGGGTGATGGTGCCACCAGAGAAGCCCGGGAAACAGTAATTATAGGCGGACGGTAGGCAAACAAGCGTGTCACGGGAAACACGGTGGTCATCGCGGTCATCGAAATTCAATGCATAAGAGGGCATGGCTTAGCACGCCAGCTTGCCGTGGAAAGCTAGAAAAACTGAAATTATGATTGTGTCGTCCCATCCCGTCCTGTCAGTGGTGCGTCCCGTCCATGTTGGGTCGCACGCTAGCATCATGGTCAAACAAGTGCACTCGAATCATCCAGATGAGGTACTCCCTCCTTGTCAAAAATTATTCCACCACTCATCATCTACTTTGGTTGGTGAGATATTTGAATTAATCCCTGCAAAACGGAAAGGAGGTAGTACGTGTGTGATCCCTTATTTATTTGTGTAGGATCGAGTAGGTCATTTTTTGAATTGAGCCCTGCAAACTGAAAAGGAGGTAGTATGTGTGTGATCCGCTATTTATCTATGTAGTATTGAGTAGGTAGGATAGTGTACGTGTAGGATCGAGTAGGTCGGATGGTGTACGTGTATGATCGCATTAACTGATGAACGTTCACTGGGAGATAGGGCATTTGCGAACATTTTTGCTGGCAGTTTCTTCTGATTCGCATGGCATTTTCTTTAGAGCAGCTTGTCAGTTTCTTTAGAGGTAGGCATTTTTATTCAAAAAACTGCCACTTTGGATCTTGCACTGCAACTAAAACTGCCAGGAGCGCATTACTAGGCTAGCTAGTGATCGATCAATAACTTGTAAACACTGAGCGAACAGAAATAAGGAACTGTTAGTAACTTGTAAACACTGAGAACACAAAAATAAGGATCATGTTGTTCACAACAGTAAGAGCCGATCTATTTGAAATGTTCACATGAGACTCACAGGCCTGACATTGTAATATGTTCACATTAGTAGCCCAAATTCAAAACCAACTAGTACGATTCCCATACATAAGATCAACATGTTAATGCAATGATTCACAGATCATATACAAATATGTAGCTCCAAAAGAAAAGATCTAGAAAAAACATCTGTTCTTCCTACTAACATGGACGCTTCTCTTGGCCAACATTCGGTACAGAGTGAAAGACAAATTTGTTTGAGAAGTCTACAATTCCTCTTGCAAACGTAGCTAGTTTCACCAACAGCTGGAACCATGAGAATGAACCACACATGATGGAGGAACATCCACTGCAATATGATTTGGTCTTCTCTCGATCACACGACGAGACTATTTTCGGAATAGAAGCTTTAACTTAGGCAAAATGATGCCCATTGTATAATCAGACCAAAGCAATGAAGCACCTAGTGTTGGCCAATAAATAGTACAATACTACTTTTCTGCAGTCCATGAAGTGACCATCCAATCTTTCTGTGTCTATTTTCAAATGGCACTCCATGCAGTGACTATACTATTCTCTTGTGCATTTCAACCAAAATTGCAGTCACTTTGTTTGTTTGACAAATACCAACGGGCAGACATCTCTGTGTGCACAAATATCAAGCAGCTAGTAAACATATACCCCACCTTGTATTTTTGGTTTAAACACGTCTCTTCCGCTTAGCATATGTCATGTTTTGCACTGGAAAATTTGATATAGTCATGTTTTTCCCTGGACAATTTCATACTGAATTGATTTGCTGGTTCAGAGTAGAAATATAGCGCCTATTCTTCATCAGACCAAGGATACCCATGTTCGCAGTGATGGAAGAGGTGAAATCGATACAACTGAAATTAAGCATCTAATCATCGAATCCTGTCCTGCACCTCCAATGTAGGTCGACCCTGCCAACAAATTCACATGCAAACCACTAGTATTACTATCTAATGACAGTACAAAAAGAGTAGAAAACCACGTACCTTCGTAACGAACAGCTCATAGTGCGATTAATTGGATATAAAGGTTTGGAAGAAAACATGCTCCTAATGTTGAACCATTTGGACTTTTTGTGCAGTTCCACTAAAATCAAGCATCCCTGTTTGCACAGATATTGAAAGTGTGATTACTATAGAAGTGGCACTAGTTGAAGTATAGACTCATAAATATAAGCAGTCCAATTTCTTAATGGGAAAAGGTAGCAAGACTGCTTCTAACCACCTGTTTGAAGGAATAAATAAGGCAACATCGGCTGATGTCAGGAAGGCATACATAGTTATTTCTTAAAAATTGAGCCATTCCTAACCTTTCCTCTTATTTTCAGTATATTTTGTGCAGTTAAACTAAAATAAAATGCCATCACCGCCTTGACAATTCAGTGACACTGTACAAAAGGAAATGACTTGACATTACATCATGATGTCAGGTATGTCGTCGACAGGCATTAGAGACAAACATGCAGACCTCCTCCGATAACATAATGAACATTAATTTTAACAAAGGTGTGACTAGCTTTACTGGGATAATTTGAGAGAACTCTACACCCTCTGTTCCTTAATATAAGACGTTTTCGCAGTTCAATTAATGTACCCAAACGTCTAGTATTTAGAAAAACATGTAGTAGTTTTCTTGAGCACATATCTGGGAAAGCTTGCCACACTTTATATATGTCCATACGCTAATGCAACACCATTCGAATAGTACAAATATACACTAATCTAGTGGCTAGTGCAACAGTAGAGTAGTTATTTTATTACATGGTACAATACAATGGTTTCACTGAACAGATTTCCATAAGCTGTAGCACTGGAAGATTTCTATAAGAATTAACAATACAAAATGTAAAGGTAACAAGTTTCAGCATTGGTACACTAACTGTGCAAGAGCATTAAACCAAATACAAAAGTCTGAAGGTAACTAGCATTATTAACTAATGACAATATAAAAAATTGCAAACCACGTACCTTCAAGGTAAATATCATTTCGAACTCGAGGGGACCTAAAAAATGCTATCCCAATCTTGATAATCGATCAAACATAAAAACTTGATCGAACGAATAAGTGAACAGCCAGAGGAGGAGGTGCCCACTCTTGACCTTTCCTCTTGACACTGTACAAAAAAATTGAGTTATCTCATGAAAGTGAGGTATGTAATCTATAAGCATTAACAGGATTCATCGTTGGTATACTGGCTGTGAAACAACATTAGAATGCCTTAGTTGAAAAATCTTTAATACATCCACAATCAATAGCTAACCCTGAAATAATCAAGTGACATTAAATGGCATTGCTTAAATTTATCGGTGGCATTAGACTGAGTGCAACATTAGTTAAATGTGACATCACTTTAGAAGTAGCATTGCTTGACTTGACCGCTGGCGTTATACTAACAGCAAAAAAGTGGCAATAAGAGCATGGGAGGCCCATTCGGACAATGGGTGCACCAGTACGATGTACCTCCACGGACACATAGAGTGGTGAGGGGGGTATGCTTGCCTAGAGCAACAAATATCCAGGCAGCATATGTGGATTACGTTCCATTTTTGTTCTCTTTAGCTACTGATTTTCCCCATTTCAACCTAGATGCGGGTTCAATGCCTAGTCTCTTGGACAGTATAGTCTCCCTTCCTTTCCTTATTCAACCCAGACATCGATTAGTCTGCATGAAGTAGGGTTTCCTTAAATAGTGCAAGTTAAGGTTTTCGTCTACATGACTAGCAGAGCAGAGGATAGCAAATTCGAAAGATGGTGGATTGGAAAAGGATGCACATGCAGCGACGTGGCAGATGGGGCAATAGAACAAGGGTATGGTTCGAAAAGAGGTAGCATACCTGAGGGTCGGCGAGAAGTGTCTTCGCTCGTGGGCATCGTACTTCGCACACACTACGGCAGCGAGCTTGGGTACGGAGGCCATCCCACATAGGCGCTAGGACTGAGAGGACGGCCTTGTCGTCAGCGCGTCACCTAGCTCGCCGACGGTGAGTGCGTCAATGCTGCACGTACTTTTCTTCCCCGACGCATCTATGACCACCGGTGAGGAGGGTCAGAGAGGCCGTCTTTTTTTTTATCTGGAGAGAGGGTGATAGTGTGACAAGCAAGTGGGTAGCCCTTAGCAAGAAAGCGCTGAAGCTCCAACCTATATATTTTTTATACTACTAGTACTAGAGGTGGAGTAGTGGTAGGGTAGTTTATATTTTCTCTGCATACAGTACTAGTTAGTCGTGCTTCAAAACTAAAAGGCACGCCATTAAAAAAATAAAGGTCGATAACTAATGCGGCACCTCTGGCCAACGCGGCCAGATCGAATTTTGCACGAGAAATTACACACATGTTTCGTTGACATGTGGTCCCGTTCCCACATGTCAGTGACACGACGGAGAGTCCTTTTGTACAATTTCCGAACGGACATCTATGTAGGCTGGGCGCCTCTCCGTGTACCGTGGCAACCGTGCACCGACTCTTCGCCTTTCCCTCTTGATTTGGAACTACTGTCGCATGCTCTTCCTCCCTCCTCCATTTGCCTTCACCCTTCCTTCTGCCATTGTTCGATCGTCTTCTCCATGGAGGGAATAGGCCAGAAACGACCCCGTTATTATTGCTCTGATCTGAATGATGACGCGGTAGAGGAACTCATTGATTAATGCGACGTCATCACCTCGACTAGCATGGCAGGTTCATTCAAGACCATTCTCGACTCAACTAATAACATCATTACAAAGAACCCAAGGGTCTAGAAGCGGTTTGATCTCCCCTATCTTATTCGCCGTGACCCTGCTGACTAGCGCGGGGACGACGAAAGCCTCGCCTTGTGCAAGTTGATGCCGCTTGATAATGATATGTGTGATGTTAAGATGCAATCTCTTGAGGGCAAGGCTTGGGCAGGCGCAAATGAAGATTGGGTTGTATATATTAAGTACAACTGCGAGTGGGAACTTGTGAATGTGCACACTCGTCACTGGGTTCCACTTCCAAAAATCTCAGACTGCCCAGAGGTTGAGCACATAGATGATCTACACGAGTTCAAATACGATCATGGTAACTGTCGTCTACACAAGATAGCAATTTGTTGAGTTCCCAACTGCTCTTGGGATTACATGAACTATGAAGTTGTTGCTATCTTCGACAAGCTTGTTGCCTTCCTTACTTCCACGCCTCGATGGATATTGCTGAAAAATCAATTTTTGTACATGGATGAGTAGTGTGGTGCAATTCAATACGAGGGTCTTGTGTTTGCTGCCACCACTTGTGGCACTGTTTTTGCATGGAATCATCATGCTTTTGGTACGTTTGTCTTCCACCGTAATTATAATTGTTTGATCCACATGTATGCGGGTTAGCTAGTTTCCCTTTACTAATTAATTAACTAACCTTCTTGTGTTTCCAAGTTCCTGTGAACATTCCACCACCTATACTTGAAAATTTTTATAACCAAGGGGGAGATGACGATGCTGATGATCACGAGCATGAGGATGAGTAGGACCCATATAATCAGCGGTGCCTGGCTACTTATTCCGATGGACCACCTCTTCTTGTGTGTATATAGGGCACTACTAATGTTACTAAGGAAGTAGGTGTTATCTCGCATGGTCGCACTCTCCGGACCTATTCGAACATCTGTTGCAGGGTATTCGGGATGCATACTAATGTACTAGCGCCAACACCTTCTCCCTGGTTCAGTATTGAAAGTCTTGGAGGACACTCGCTCTTCCTTGGACAAAACTATCCAATGATGGTGAAAGGCGACACAGCTGCCGTTGACACAATGTTACTACCATTTATGAGAAGCAACTGTATGTATACCTCGGTCATTGATATGCTTCCCTACCATCGCACTATGGGTCCTGACATAGCCCCCTTCAGCCTGGATGATCAGTCCTGCGTCGATCTCGAGATTGACAGTATTTACTAGAATGTATCGTCGTTATCGTTGTGGGTTCATGACATGTTGTATGTAATAAAATGAGATTCCTATGATACACTTACTAAATGTCTGAATGGATTTCGAGTCGATTCTCTGAGTGCGTGCTTCGACGAGGCAAAAAATATTTTCAAAATACATAATTGTATGTGCATTGCAACAGGTTATCGGATGAGTCCAATCAACAATAGTACTACTACTATTTGTACTAGCTTCACATGCTTCGCGTGTTGGGCGGGTGTTTTTATTGTAGCTGCGAATCCCATCATCCTAGGTCCTCGGAAGAGTCCAGTAGAAATTGCATTCTGATGTTTGGGTTCAAACTTTCAAAATTGTTGCACTATTTCTACGTCTACGTATATGTAATACAACAAGTTTTAAACTTGACACCAGTCAACCACCCTCACAAAGAACACTTTTTAAACTAGCACAGACTCCGGGAAATTTGTCCACGGTGTGATGTGGTCCATATGTTAATGTGTTCGCTATACGTAACAAGCACCTCGAATCCTCGATATATAGTAGAGTAGGGTGGCATGGTCCAGAACAAGCATTCACGTCCAGGAGTATGGCACACGCCACCAGCACGACTTCCATCTAACACCATATTTCTTGGAGTCCGTGCTACAGCTATCTCTTCAACCTCGTCGTTTCTCTAACTCAGCCATCACGCGGCGAGCAAGGTGGGGGTTTGCCGATTGTCGGTTTCCTCAACTGCGGTCCCACTTGTAAGGCCAACTCCAACTCACGCCCCCAAACGGATCTCTGTTTTGCCTGGATTCTATCCGTTTGCATAGTGCAATGGGGTCGTGTCCGGGCCATTTCTCGGATGCGGTGGCCGTGCGCCCAACGTGCGGACGCATCCCGGCCGCTTACATTTTTCTTCGCAAGCACATATCTTTCTTTCATCAATGATTTTTGGTACATGGAAATACATCACCAAATTTGACTAGAAAAGCAAGACCAAAGAAAACAAGAACCACAAGAATACATTTTAGAAGATATCCAACTTCCATAACTGTTGCTGTAAGTTGGATTAGTGCCTTCTCAATGCATTCGTTGTTGATCTGCGGAGGCTCGTTCTTGTGTGCTTCTTTATTCTTCGAGTGTAAAGAAGTAGACGGTGCTTCCGCGCATCTAGTCTCATGTCTAGCCTCTATTCTATCAGCAAGTGCGCTAGTCTCATATCTAGCCTCTATGCTAGCTAAAAGTGCTAGAACATCTACTAAATTGTGCTCTATCAATATATCGATGTACCCTTCTTCCCAATACCAAAACTTGCATCCATTCTACACAATAAACTTTTAAGTTAGCACAATTAGTCTAATCCAAGAGCACAACCGAAGCCAAAGTAGCACATACCCCATCGGTTGAGCACTTGACGAACACCCATCCGGGATGTTCCGACGTTGTAGACACGCAGTGCAAGACCTTCTTTGGGCAGTCATCCCACGTAATGAGTGGCAACGGTGCACCGATGAGCTTTTGGGCCAGCACCGAGCCCGGCCGGCCGCCATTCATGTATCTGCCGACGGACCACCGGCGGTGTAGATCCGAGCGGCTAGAGGAGGAGTTAGTACCTGCATACGGCCTTGCGGCCTTGCCGGGGCCTTCCGGCTCGGTGCCCGGCCAGTCAATGGCACGACACAGCCTCCCACAGCAGGGCGAGCTCAAGCCCGACCGGATCCGCTCCAAATATGGCCGCCGGGTGCGCAAAACACGTAGCCGTGGCTGGGTAGCTCCGGGGCATCGAGTGAAAGGCGGCTGAGCGAGCGCGCGTCTGAGCTGCACGCGCTGGAGTTGGCCTAGCGGCGTGGCGGACCAACCGTGCAGGGGTGCGAAGTGGCTTCGCTCGTGTGGGGGACGAAAGCCATCCCGCGCGGGCGCTAGGTCTGACAGGACGGCCTTGTCGTTAGTGTGTGACCTCTATGGAAACCGTCCGCTCCCCACTAGCCTCTTCGTTGACATGTGGTCTTGTTCCCACATGTCAGTGAGACGACGGCGAGTGCTTTTGTACAATTTCCGAACGGACGTCTATGTAGGCCAGGGCGCCTCTTCGTGTACCGTGGCAACCGTCCACCGACTCTTCGCCTTTCCCTCTCGATTTGGAACTGCTATTGCATGCTCTTCCTCCCTCCTCCATGTGCCTTCACCCTTCCTTCTGCCATTGTTCGATCATCTTCTCCAAGGAGGGAACAGACCGAAAACGACCCCGTTATTCTTGCCCCGATCGGAATGATGACATGGTGGAGGAACTCATTGATCGGTGCGACATCATCACCTCGGCTAGCAAGGCAGGTTCATTCAAGAACATTCTCGACTCAACTAATAACATCATTACAAGGAACCCAAGGGTCGAGAAGCGGTTTTATCTCCCCTATCTTCTTCACCGTGACCCTGCTCACTGATGCGCGGTGACGGAGGCCTCACCTTGTGCAAGTTGGTGCCACTTGATAATGATATCTGTGATGTTAAGATGCCATTGTGTGAGGGTAAGGATTGGGCAGGCGCAAATTGAGAGTGGGTTGTTTATATTGGGTACAACTGCGAATGGGATCTTGTGAATGTGTACACTCGTCACCGGGTTCCACTTCCAAAAATCTCAGATTTCCCAGAGGTTAAGCACACCGGCATTCTACGTACGTTCAACTACAATCATGGTGACTATCGTCTACAGAAGATAGCAATTTGTCGAGTTCCCAACCGCTCTTGGGGTTATAGGAATGCTTGGGTTGTCACTATCTTCGACAAGCTTGTTGCCATTCTTCAAGGTTTGACTCGATGGATATTGCTCAAAAATCTTTACCTGATATTATAGGGAGGAGGCTTTCATGGTTCTCGATAGGTCATCCTTTTATATTCATTGATTTTGTGTTAATCATAAAGATTGATGGACGAAATTTAAAAGTAGGTCTATGTTACTTCCTATCTAAACAAAAATCCTGATCCATGCCCTAGCTGGAATAGATTCGTGATATTTCCTTGCTCCAACCCTCCCACGTTCAGCTTGATTGATCTTCAAAAATAAAATATACATTCAAATAAATAGGAAAGAAACCTATTTCGTCCAATTTCTAAAAAATAGATTTGGCAAATATGATGCGTTTGTCTTACGATCAATCAATCAAAAATACATACACGCTTGGCCTTTCCCCATATGTCGATCTTCCCACATCAATTTTCGTCTGTAACTCCGCAAGACATTGATACCAGTTTCTATACGAGGGTGTTGTGTTTGCTGCCACCTCTCATGGCACTGTTTTTGCATGGAATCCTTATGCTTTCGGTATGTTTTTCTTCCACCGTAATTATTATTGTTTCATCGAGATGCATGCGAGTTAGCTAGTTTCCCTTTACTAATTAACCTTCTTGTGTTTCCATGGTCCTGTGAACATTCCACCACCTATACGTGAAAAATTTTATAACCAAGGGGGAGATGACGATGATGATGATCATGAGCATGAGGACCCATATAGGAGTACTCAGTGGTGCCTGGCAACTTATTCCAACGCATCACCTCTTCTTGTATGTATACGGGGCACCGCTGATGTTACTAAGGAAGCATGTGTTGTCTCCAACATCCATTGCAGGGTATTCGGGATGGATACTACTGTGCTAGCGCCAACACATTCTCCCTGGTTTAGTATTGATACTCTTGGAGGAAACTCGCTCTTCCTTGGACAAAACTATCCAATCATGGTGAAAGGCGATCCAGCTGCTGTTGACACAACGTTACTATGATTTATAGAAGCAATTGTATCTATACCTCGGACATTGCTATGCTTCCCTACCATGGCTATCACAATATGGGTCATGAAATAGGGCGCTTCAGCCCGGATGGTCAGTCCTGCATTGGTCTCGAGATTGACAGTAGCTGGCCCATCCCAGAGAAACTCTTCTGGTTCCAAGCAAGCGTTTCCAATGCTGAGGAGTGGTTGATCTATGTTCATTTCATTGCTTGTTATATGTTGTGTGATGAAAACTTTAGTATCTACTAGAATGTTTTGTTGGAACTAATCTATAATCCAACATGTATCCTCGTTGTCGTTGTGTGTTGATGACTTGTTGTATGTAATGAATGGTACATTTGCATATGCATGCCATAAACTCAATTTATAAATGGTTCTCGACTCACTTCTTGGAGTGTTAGTGCCGTAGTAGTATAGCCACCATCCATAGTAGTATGAAGTTGCCACATCACATAGAGCCAACCAATAGTTAGTTCTAGTTAGATCAACTAGAGATTGGTGTCGCACGGAGGCCGTGACATATGGTGATAGCGTGACTGAGTGAGGTGGGCTTGTACGTAGTATGATGTAGGCACAGGGCTTGCCGTGTTTCCTACTCCTCTAGTCTAAATGTGGAGAAGATTTTGTCAAGTTCTTCCTCCTTTTTCTGACATGTGGCACATCTAGCATCTAGGTCGTGTCATCCAAGAAAATGGAGTGGTAGTCGAAGCCACATGATGTGCATCTTGGGTTAAACTGTAAATAGAATCTTACTACTCTTGAGTAACTCCAGAAATGGCCACCGAAGATCTTTATTGGATTTGTTTTTCATCACTAGCACGTCGAGGTGAAAGATGTGCAGGTTCAGTGGGTCCTCTTGCGTTTTCACTGACATGTGGGACCACATGTGAGCAAATAGATGATGGGCTCCGCGCGTCTGCTAGCTGGCTGAGAAGAGAGATAGAGGAGGACTGAGCACGGACTCCAGCAAATTTGTTCTACGTAACCAACACCTCGATATAGGCTCGATATAGTGGGGTGGCATGGGCCATAACTAGCATTCACGTCTACCAGTACGGCACACGCCACCCACACAAGTCCCATCCGACACCAATTTGCTTGGAGTCCATGCTACACCCATCTCTTCTCCCTCCTGTTTTTTCAGCCATCGCGCGGTGGGAGGGGTGGGGATTTGCTGATAGTAGGTTTGCTCAACTGCGGTCCTACTTGTAAGTGAAAATGCAACACATCACACATTCCCCCTTGAGTGGCGTGCCAGACCAATAGTGTGGGGGTGCGACACGAACAAGGCAAGCTTTTCGTTTTAAACTTGTAACTTGTAAAATTTGGTTCTGCTCCATGGCACGACCGATATATAGAAATAACGATTTTCCCTAGAGTAATGAGAAGTTTGGTTCTGGCGCAGTTCATGCAGGGAGTACGTAAAAAAGTTATGAAATTGATGCGAAAGGTAAGATAATTACTAGTAGTACCATATACTACTACATGGATTTGATGGAAAGATAAAGATACATACGAATCCATCAACGACATCCTCACGCCCTAGTGCGCCAGGTCACCAACCGACGTGTCACGAGCAGCAGCATTGGCGGCGAGCTCAACGTGCTTCTAAACAATGCCGTCCAAGGTTGCCCTGCGTGTCAAGAAGGCCAGTGACCTATCGTCCTCCTCTGGCACGTAGTAGTCCTTGTGGACGATTTGCGCGTAGATGTGGGTGATTATATCGATGGTGTCTTGCTGCGCCAGGCACTGCATGCGCAGCGAGCGTGACCTCGAGGTGGACATTCTCAAGCGCGATGGCGGGCAGTCATAGGGCCACCAGTGCATCGAAGAGGTTTTCACCACATAGGCCATTGAGGGTGGCGGGCATCGCAGAGCTTGGGCGCGTGGGTTGGAGTCATACATCAAGGTCGTTCGCGAGCTTCTTGACGACGGTGAACTTGTCGAGGAAGCTGACGAGGACCTTGTCGAATAGGAGACGGAGCTATCGTCCAAGCGGCCTCTCGCCCTGGCGGCCTCATGCACGACCTAGAGACGTTCCTCGGTGCCAGGCCGCAGGCCAGCATCGTGGACCATCTGGCACAGCCGGCTGATGCTCGTCCTCATCGCCTCCATGGGTCTAGCTTCTTGTCAAATGATCTTGCAATTGGAGTGATCACTCTTGCCCTTGGTTAGGGTGCGTAGGATTTCATAGATTAGACTGGCAGGGAGCATTTATATGAGAAGTGCAGACTGTGTTGCATTCACGTGTGTGTTGGCCATCTACTACTCGGCCCTCTACTGCACCTGCCTTTGGCTGTATGACAGGTGGGCCAGCCACCTGTTGGGCCCATGAGTCATTCACCCAAACGCAGGTGCAGTAAGTCAATGAAGGTACGCCCCCGTCCGTCCCAAAATACTTAGGCACGGTACATTAACTCCCTCCCCGTTTCTTATTTTGTGACATATCAACCAATGAGAGATGTGGGTCGTGCATGCTTTCAATGACTTGAGACTACCAAACATGACATGCAGTGGTTAGTTCATTGCATGTAATCCTATTAATTAGCAAAAATAAATTAAGTTCTCTCGCTTTCCCCTTCGTCTAGGTCACGGTGCACAAGAGCATGGTTAATAGTATAGCCAGCTGCTGGCTATATGATGCTGCCATGTCATATAGAGCCATAACTTGTAGCCACTCATAAAATAAGGTTAGCTATAAGGCTGGCTATAAGAGTACTACTTTTTCTCATCTTCTCTCTCTCTCTTTCTTCATATGTATTGTATATCAGCCTAAGAATCCACATATAGCGGCTCTTGCATGAGATCCCACTCCTCTTTTTCACTTGCTCTAAGATGACTTAGACTAGCCACAGTCCGAGTAACTTCAGCAGTAACATCGAGTCCAACTCAACAAATTTGCTTATGTGGCAATGAGTTAATGAGGAGATAGGTAGTTTGAGTAACTTAGCTAGTTACTGTAACATCACATGTCCCAATGCAATATGAGCCTATAACCTAATAAATGAGGCATTGCATGTTACCATACTTATGTTACTACCCACTTTCAAAGGTAGTAGCATAGTTTAGGGATATGTGTATGTTACTAGGGTATGTTACTCTTCATTGTGGCTAGTCATACACCTAGACGGAGGGAGTAGTCTCATGTCATTGGATGCAGACGCACGCCACGTCTCGTATTGGGTGATTTCTTTTTTCTTGGCAAAAAATATGGAATGAGGTGGGTAGTTAATGTACCGCGCCTAAAAGTTTTGGGATTATTATTTGGTTTTCATAATGTGACCAATGCACCAGTACGGAGGGAGTACAATAGTAGTCTTTTATTGCAATTTTTTGTTGGTAGCTTACAAAGATGAGCGCTCGGTGAGTACAATAGTAGTCTAATTGACGAGACTTCAAATTTGAGCCATCTACCGGAAGGAATAAAACAATACACCATGTATTTATTACAGGGGGGGTAGTACATTTTTTGTGTAGTTTGTCTACTTCATATCTAGATGTTTTCCAAGGATGTCACATCTAATCTCCCAAAAATAACGTAGCAACAAAGAACAAAAAAAGTTGAGACAAGAAATAAACATGCCACAAACATAGTGGACATCAGGTTAGATGTGACATAACTATGTCACATCAAGATGTGTCCTAGAGAGACCTTTTTTTGTGACATGCATTACTAGATATTGCTAGTCAAAGTACTAAATTCAGATGGACGTGGCAGTACTACTAAATCCAGACGGTGGTGCTAGTACTAGTACTACCAATGTAGTAGCACTGTACTACACGTTGGTCAAATTATTAAGTGCTGCTCCTTGCAGTGAAGTGATAGGACCCTATGCCAGAGATGACACCTGAGTATAGGAGATGTGTTCGGTGTAACATAGTCAGCCTCACCATCTGCAGTCACTATCATCATGGCTGTAGAGCTAGCCTGCTTACAACTAGCCGTGTTCAACATAATTTCCCGTGCCTAGATGCCCGTGCATTGCACGGAACACCAAGATTGGGGGTGGACGGCGCCGGCAGCAGCCATCGCGCCAGATTTTTCCATGCCTTCTAGATGTGGTGGGGAGGAGATAAGGCTGCTTGTGAGAGACAAGGAGTTGTTTGTAAATAGGAAACAAGTGTGGGCATCTTTTTGCAAAACTAGAGAAGTTTAGTTTGTATGCGTCAGTTCTAGATCTGACGGCTATTGCTGAAAGATGTCAGGCACAACATCTTCACCAACTCAGGATCTCTTTGATTCACAGGATTTTGAAAACGCGGGAATAGGACATGACAATATTACAAGGTTCAAACTGATATTACAAATGTTATGAGTAATGCTGCACCTACGAAGACGGAATCTAGGAAGTTTACGTAAGAACTTCATTACTTTAGGTGGATGCAGCATTATCGTACAAATTAAAATCCACTGCCCTGACAAGTCACTAATGGGCAAATAAATTTTCGAGTCTCTGACCACTTGCTATTTCAAAAACAAATTCAGCTTCTGCGGAGACTTTGTCATTTAGGCTTAGACGCTTGCGGTGATCAGCATGCCATCCATTGTTGTGCCAGAGAATGCCAAACCTCATTATCTTGAGCACACTTGCCTCCAGAACAAAGAACCTGGCCAATTTAATCTCAGATGTGCTGCCTAGGTAGTCGATCAAATCAATTTCTGTAAGATGGAGATCAAGGCATTCGATGAGATTGTTATAGTGCAGCACATTTTTCACTTTCGGGTCTTTTTTTATCTGCAAAAGAAGAGATTTTTTTAGCTGGCTGTATAAGATTGCCATGTCATCAAGAGGTACTAATATCATTCGCTCATACGATATGGTTGGCTGGCTAGTGATATTTTTTCACTCTCTCTCTTTCTCTTTCCTCTCATTTACCTAGGAGCACATGAAGAACTTGGGCATTTTTTGCCTTCCACTATGTGGCCGATGCCATATTTCTCAAAAGTATGCCACATAATACGCATCGATGTCAAATCAAAAGATTTTGGCACCGCTCTCACGATGTGAGAGAGTTGGCACCACTGTGCACACAGACCCACATGTATAAACAAATCAATCAAACCAACCACACCAGCCTCTCACTCTCCCAAACAAGTGTTTTTTATTGCCTCAGTCCTCTCTCTCTCCCACACAAGTGTTTTTCATTGCGTGAGTTAATTTGGCACCGGAGCAAAGTAGGTGATCCAGATTGGGGCACCAGGTGAGCAATGGAGGGGCATCGATGGCAAATGCATTACAAGTGAATTTGGCACGTGTTTTGGCCTACATAGTGGAGGGCCGTTATAGCCCACTTTTGCACTACCTCGTATTTAGTGTAAAATTTTGACTATAGATTTACCTAAGAAAATGCCAATGCATGTCACCAAAAATTATACCATTTGAAATTATGTTCAAATACGAATCCAATGATATATTTTTTAGTGACATGCATTAACATTTTGTCAGTTAAATCTATGTTCAAATTTTGATACTACAAAATACGAAGTGTAAACCAGGACAGAGGTAGTACTTGCTCTTAGGGTAACCATAGAGTTACTAGTCTAAGTTACTTTCCAGTATGACTAGCCTAGGATACTATAGTAGTACAAAAAAAAATGATGCAGGTGATCACGTGAGAAAAAAGTACTAAAAACATTTCATTCGGTGAAGTGCGTAGATGCAGTTTTGAACACTACACTTGTCATCGTAATTTGGGAAAATTATGAAAAAATTGAGCTACGTTGTGATTACCGTTTACTAATAGGAAAACATTTCACGTCAATGAGTAGCTTCTCCATGCACAGAAAGCATGTAAGGAATCCAAAAACTTGATCCAGATTGGGGCCGATAGATTTTATTGCCAAGATCTTCACTATGCGCATAGACTGGGTCAAGCTTGTGGGAATCATTTTCTGGAAGACGGTCGTAAATAAATCAAGAAGAAATTTAAAAATGTGAATTTTAAGAATACAGAGAAGAAGATGAGTGTTGTACCTAAACGAGTACGGATCCAATAAAGAGTTTAGAGAATTTGGCAGGCTAGTACACCAACGCTGTCAATTTCGGTGCGTCAATGACCCTGATTTTTGTTCGACCTTCTAGATCAGATACAAGCAATCTCTCAAGGAAAGGCGCATTCTCAATGACCATAACGTGGTACAGCTGGAGTGATCTCTTCCCAATTGATGTCTTGTTGCGGGTCTGATGACCCACAAGTATAGGGGATCTATCGTAGTCCTTTTGATAAGTAAGAGTGTCGAACCCAATGAGGAGCAGAAGGAAATGATAAGCGGTTTTCAGCAAGGTATTCTCTGCAAGCACTGAAATTATAGATAACAGATAGTTTTGTGATAAGATAATTTGTAACGAGCAACAAGTAACAAAAGTAAATAAAGTGCAGCAAGGTGGCCCAATCCTTCTTGTAGCAAAGGACAAGCCTGGACAAACTCTTATATGGAGTAAAGAGCTCCCGAGGACACATGAGAATTATCGTCAAGCTAGTTTTCATCATGTTCATATGATTCGCGTTCGGTACTTTGATAATCGGATATGTGGGTGGACCGGTGCTTGGGTGCTGTCCTTACTTGGACAAGCATCCCACTTATGATTAACCCCCATTGCAAGCATCCGCAACTACAACAAAAGTATTAAGGTAAACCTAACCATAGCATGAAACATATGGATCCAAATCAGCCCCTTACGAAGCAACGCATAAACTAGGGTTTAAGCTTCTGTCACTCTAGCAACCCATCATCTACTTATTACTTCCCAATGCCTTCCTCTAGGCCCAAATAATGGTGAAGTGTCATGTAGTCGACGTTCACATGAGACCACTAGAGGAGAGACAACATACATCTCATTAAAAGATCGAACGAATACCAAATTCACATGACTACTAATAGCAAGACTTCTCCCATGTCCTCAGGAACAAACGTAACTACTCACAAAGCATATTCATGTTCATAATCAGGGGGGTATTAATATGCATATAGGATCTGAACATATGATCTTCCACTAGATAAACCAACTAGCATCAACTACAAGGAGTAATTAACACTACTAGCAACACACAGGTACCAATCCCAGACTTGGAGACAAGAATTGGATACAAGAGATGAACTAGGGTTTGAGAGGAGATGGTGCTGGTGAAGATGTTGATGGAGATTGACCCCCTCCCAATGAGAGGATTGTTGGTAATGACGATGGCGATGATTTCCCCCTCCTAGAGGGAAGTTTCCCCAACAGAACAGCTCCGCCAGAGCCTTAGATTGGTTCCGCCAAGGTTCCGCCTCGTGGCGGCGGAGTCTCATCTCGAAAGCTAGCTTATGATTTTTTCCTCATCGAAAGACTCCATATAGCAGAAGATGGGCATCGGAGGGCCACCAGGGGGCCCACGAGGTAGGGGACGCACCCAGGGGGTAGGGCGCGCCCCCCACCCTCGTGGGCAGGACTAATCAACACTACTAGCAACCTACATGTACCAATCCCAAACTTAGAGACAAGAATTGGATATAAGAGATGAACTAGGGTTTGAGAGGAGATGGTGCTGGTGAAGATGTTGATGGAGATTGGGCCCCTCCCGATGAGAGGAGCGTTGGTGATGACGATGGTGATGATTTCCCCCTCCCGGAGGGAAGTTTCCCTGGCAGAACAGCTCCACCAGATCCCTAGATTGGTTCCGCCTTGTGGCGGCAAAGTCTCGTCCCGAAAGCTTTCTTATGATTTTTTTCTTCAACGAAAGACTCCATATAGCAGAAGATGGGCATCGGAGGGCCACCAGGGGGCCCACGAGGCAGGGGGCGCGCCCCCCACCCACGAGGCAGGGGGCGCGCTCAGTATTTTTTATATATTCTGAAAATAACTTCCATCAAGTTTCAGGACTTTTGGAGCTGTGCAGAATAGGTCTCTAATATTTGCTCCTTTTCTAGCCCAGAATCCCAGCTGCCGGCATTCTCCCTCTTTATGTAAACCTTGTAAAATAAGAGAGAATAGGCATAAGTATTGTGACATAATGTGTAATAACAACCCATAATGCAATCAATATCGATATAAAAACATGATGCAAAATGGACGTATCAACTCCCCCAAGCTTAGACCTTGCATGTCCTCAAGCGAAAGCCGAAATCGAAAAATATGTCCACATGTTTCGAGATAGAGGTGTCGATAAAAATAAAATATGGACATGGGGGCATCATGATCATTCTTAGAAAAACAACTTATGTAATTATTGTCATATGATCTCTTATGCTAAAGTAAAAATTTAATCACAATTTCAAATATGAATCATAAACTTCATT
Organism: Triticum urartu; assembly: GCF_003073215.2. Lineage (NCBI taxonomy): Eukaryota > Viridiplantae > Streptophyta > Magnoliopsida > Poales > Poaceae > Triticum > Triticum urartu. The sequence goes on along the minus strand of NC_053023.1, from coordinate 418,521,072 downwards.
GAGAACCAACAAACTCTAATCTCAGTCATTGAGGCAATTGCAATTTATCATAACATAGGAAAGAGTCAATATAAGAGCTTTTCAGCAAGTCCACATACTCAACCATCATATAGTATTTCACAATTGCTAACACTCACGCAATACTTATGGGTATGGAGTTTTAATCGGACACAGAGAAAGATAGGGGCTTATAGTTTTGCCTCCCAACATTTTACCTCAAGGGTAATGTCAACAATAATAGTTCATGAAAATTCAAATCCAATTAGCCATATATACCAGGATCTTTCCAACATATTGTGCTTGCCAAAAGATAAAATGTAAAAAGGAAAGGTGAAGATCACCATGACTCTTATGTTAGGTGGGAGATAAAAGTAAAAGATAGGCCCTTCGCAGAGGGAAGCAGAGGTTGTCATGCGCTTTTATGGTTGGATGCACAAAATCTTAATGCGAAAGAACGTCACTTTATATTGCCACTTGTGATATGGACCTTTATTATGCAGTCTGTCGCTTTTATTTCTTCCATATCACAAGATCATATAAAGCTTATTTTCTCCCACACTTATAACTCATACATATTTAGAGAGAAATTTGTATTGCTTGCACCGATGACAACTTACTTGAAGGATCTTACTCAATCCATAGGTAGATATGGTGGACTCTCATGGCAAAACTGGGTTTAAGGGTATTTGGAAGCAAAAGTAGTATCTCTACTTGTTGCAAAGAATTTGGCTAGCATGAGGGGGAAAGGCAAGCTCAATCATGTCGGATGATCCATGACAATATAATTTATCTCAGATGTAAGAAAACATAACCCATTACGTTGTCTTCCTTGTCCAACGTCAACTCTTTAGCATGTCATATTTTAATGAGTTCTCACAATCATAAAAGATGCCCAAGATAGTGTATTTATATGTGAAGACCTCTCTTTCTTTATTACTTCCTATTAATTGCAACAATGACCAAACTATGTTTGTCAACTCTAAACAACTTTTATTCATCATACTCTATATATGTGAGCTCATTACTCTCCATAAGATCCAAATGATCTCTTTGTTTCTTTTTATTCTTTCTCTTTTCTTTTATTCACTCAAGATCATAGCAAGATGATCAAGCCCTTGACTCAACACTAATCTTTATTATATAGCTCATGGACTCAATTACATAGAGGGATCATAAAGCAAAACTCAAAACTAGATCATACCAAAAACTTTATTCTACTAGATCAAGATATTACTAAAAGGATCAAACTAAGAAAAATGGTAAAGATAAAAGTGATGGTGATACGATACCGGGGCACTCCCCCAAGCTTGGCAGTTGCCAAGGGGAGTGCCCATACCCATGTGATTATATCTCTTTTGCCGGTGAAGGAGTTGGAGTTGATGATGTAGGCTTGTCGTCCCTCTTCCAAGGCATAGGCTCACCATCATAGTAGGATGATCGAGTCTCCTGAGTCCTCAAATCTGCAGCCAAACTCATCCTTTTGAATCTATATACATACTCACAGTTTTGATTTTGCAGGTCATAGATCTGGGCTTGGAGGTGCTCGATTTTCTCATGAAGCTTGAAGATGGCCTCCCCAATGTCCTTAACATCCAGCTTGTGGTTGTTGGTGAACTCCGTGATCATAATGTGACTGGAGTCAAGTCCACGCTCCACCATCTCCGGACACTTGAAAACTTATTGTTCCAATGCCTCGAGCCTTGCCTCCATGCTTCCGGTCTTCCTTGGTCCCTCAACATCGCGGATGTGCAACAACCCCTCATGCATCTCAATGGTTTGAGGGTGTTGCAGCACCTCCGCGAGGTAGGGGTTGATGACCTTCTCGAAGAACTTGTCCTTGGGGGCACTTGAAGACAACATGACGACCTAGATCTCTCAGAAAAACAGCTCGAAACAAAGACGAGAGATATTTGCGTGATAAAGGAGTCAAAACCTCCGGGAGATTATATAATGAATTTTTACCGACCAAAATATGTAACGTGCAAGAAAACGGAGTCCGGAGAGCGCACAAGGTGCCCACGAGGCAGGGGCGCACCCTCCACCCTCGTGGAGCCCTCGTGTCCCTCCCGGACTGCTTCTTATTTTTTTATTTTTCTAAATGTTCCAAAATGGAGAAAAATTGCCATTAGAACTGTTTTGGAGTCGGTTTACTTACCGTACCACATACATATTCATTTTCGGAGTCTGAAACGTTTCGGAAAGTGTCCCTTATGTATTCCACCGGGGTTACGGTTTCAATAATATTGGTTTCAACATTTATAGGATTACCTTAGATATAATGTTTGATTCTTTGACCGTTCACCACCTTCGGATTTGTGCCTACGAAGTTGTTGATTTTTATAGCACCGGAACGATAGACCTCCTCGATAAGGTAAGGACCTTCCCATTTAGAGAGAAGTTTTCTTGCAAAAAATCTTAAACAAGAGTTGTATAGCAATACATAATCACCTACATTAAACTCACGCTTTTGTATCCTTTTGTCATGCCATCTTTTAACTTTTTCTGTAAACAATTTGGCATTCTCATAGGCCTGGGTTCTCCATTCGTCAAGTGAGCTAATGTCAAATAACCTTTTCTCACCAGCAAGTTTGAAATCATAATTGAGCTCTTTAATAGCCCAATAAGCCTTATGTTCTAGTTCGAGAGGTAAGTGGCATGCTTTTCCATAAACCATTTTATACGGAGACATAGCCATAGGATTTTTATATGCAGTTCTATAGGCCCATAATGCATCATCAAGTTTCTTGGACCAATTCTTTCTAGATCTATTAACAGTCTTTTGCAAAATTAATTTGAGGTCTCTATTACTCAATTCTACTTGACCACTAGACCGCGGTTGATAAGGAGATGCAATTCTATGATTAACATCATACTTAGCAAGCATTTTACGGAAAGGATTATGAATAAAATGTGAACCACCATCAGTCATTAAATATCTAGGGACTCCAAACCTCGGATAAATAAATTCTTTAAGCATCTTAATAGAGGTGTTATGATCAGCACTACTAGTTGGAATAGCTTCTACCCACTTAGTAACGTAATAAACAACAACTAAAATATGTGTATATCCATTAGAGGCAGGAAACGGTCCCATATAATCAAAGCCCCAAACATCAAACGGTTCAATAACAAGTGAATAATTCATAGGCATTTCTTGACGTCTACTAATATTACCAATTCTTTGACTTTCATCACAAGATAAGACAAACTTACGGGCATCCTTGAATAGAGTAGGCCAATAAAAACCGGATTGCAATACCTTATGTGCAGTTCTATCTCCAGCGTGGTGTCCTCCATAAGATTCGGAGTGACACTTGCGTAGGATTTGTTCCTGCTCATGCTCAGGTACACATCGCCTAATAACACCATCTACTCCTTCTTTATAGAGATGTGGGTCATCCCAAAGTAATGTCTTAAATCATAGAAAAACCTTTTCTTTTGCTGGTATGTGAAACTAGGTGGTATAAATTTAGCAACAATGTAATTAGCATAATCAGCATACCATGGAGTAGTATCGGAAGCATTTATGACATTTAATTGTTCATCAGGAAAGCTATCATCAATAGGTAGTGGGTCATCAAGAACATTTTCTAACCTAGACAAGTTATCTGCGACGGGGTTCTCAGCTCCCTTTCTATCAATAATATTCAAATCAAATTCTTGTAGCAAGAGAACCCATCTAATAAGTCTAGGTTTAGAATCTTTCTTTTCGATAAGATATTTAATAGAAGCATGATCCGTGTGAATAGTTACTTTAGAATCAAAGATATAAGGTCTGAACTTATCACAAGCAAATACAACTGCTAAGAATTCTTTTTCAGTAGTAGCATAATTTCTATGGGCATTGTCTACAGCATAATCACTAGCATCACACATAATTTCAAAATGTAAATTCCAATCAGGTGGCTGAACAATAGGTGCAAAGATCAATGCTTTCTTAAGTATTTCAAATGCTTCTACACAATCATCATCAAAGACAAATGGTATATCTTTTTGTAATAAATTAGTCAGAGGCCGAGAAATTTTTGAGAAGTCCTTAATGAACCTCCTATAAAACCGGCATGACTAAGGAAACTTCTTATACCTTTGATGTCATTAGGACACGGCATCTTTTCAATAGCATCAACTTTAGCTTTATCAACTTCAATGCCCCTTTCAGAAATTTTATGCCCCAAGACAATACCTTCGTTAACCATAAAGTGGCACTTCCCCCAATTCAAGATAAGGTTAGTTTCTTCACACCTCTGCAAAACTCGATCAAGGTTGCTTAAGCAATCATCAAAAGAGGATCCATAAATGGAGAAATCGTCCATCAAAACCTCACAAATCTTTTCACAAAAGTCAGAAAATATAGCCATCATGCGTCTTTGAAAGGTAGCAGGTGCATTACATAAACCAAAAGGCATATGTCTATAAGAAAAAGTACCGAAAGGGCAAGTAAAAGTGGTCTTTGATTGATCATCAGCTGACACAGGTATTTGAGAGAAACCAGAATAACCATCTAGAAAGCAAAAATGTGTATGTTTGGATAATCTTTCTAGCATTTGATCCATGAAAGGTAAGGGGTAATGATATTTTTAGTAGCCTTATTTAATTTACGGAAATCAATTACCATCCTATAACCTGTAATAATTCTTTGCGGAATCAATTCATCTTTATCATTAGGAACGATAGTAATACCTCCCTTCTTAGGAACACAATGGACATGACTTACCCACTGACTATCAGCAACGGGATAAATTATACCTGCCTCAAGGAGCTTTAGTATTTCTTTTCTTACCACTTCTTTCATCTTAGGATTCAGCCGTCGTTGATGATCAATAACTGGTTTGGCATCTTTCTCCAAATTTATTTTGTGTTGACATAGAGTGGGACTAATGACCTTAAGATCATCAAGAGTATATCCAATAGTAGCACGGTGCTTCTTCAGAGTTTTCAATAATTTTTCTTCCTCCTTCTCTGAAAGGTTAGCACTAATAATAACAGGATATATCTTCTTTTCATCAAGATAAGCATATTTAAGAGTATCAGGCAATGGTTTAAGCTCAAACATGGGATCACCCTTGGGTGGAGGAGGATCCCCTAAGATTTCAACATGCAAGTTGTGTTTCAGAATAGGTCCCTGTTTAAAGAACACTTCATCTATTTCCCTTCATTCATTCATAAACATATCATTTTCATGGTCTAGCAAATATTGTTCTAAAGGATCACTAGGAGGTACGTCAATAGAAGAAAGAACAATAATTTCATCTTTACTAGGCAATTCCTTTTCACGGTGTTGTCTACGAAATTTAGAAAAGTTGAACTCGTGAGACATATCACCTAAACCGATAGTAACGACAGCCTTTTCGCAGTCTATCCTAGCATTAACAGTGTTTAAGAAGGGTCTACCAAATATAATGGGACAAAAGCTATCTTGTGGGGACCAAGAACAAGAAAATCAGCAGGATATTTAGTTTTCCCACACAAGACTTCAACATCTCTAACAATCCCAATTGGTGAAATAGTATCTCTATTGGCAAGTTTAATTGTGACATCAATATCTTCTAACTCAGCAGGTGCAATATCATGCATAATTTCTTTGTATAAGTCAATAGGTATTGCACTAGCACTAGCACCCATGTCACACAAGCCATGATAACAGTGATCTCCTATTTTAACAGAAATAACAGGCATCTTTAGCACAGGGTTTAGCAATTCTAGCAGTTTCATCACAGAAATAAATAACATGCCTATCAATATTATCAGCCAAGAGATCCTTAACAATAGCAATATTAGGTTCAACTTTAACTTGCTCAGGAGGTGTATAGGTTCTAATATTGCTTTTACGAACCAAGTTGAAGCTTTAGCATGATCTTTTATCCTAACAGGAAAAGGTGGTTTCTCAACATAAGTAGTAGAAATAATAGGATCATTATAAGTGATAGTCTTTTATTTAACTTTAATAGGTGCAACTAATTTTACTTCTATGGGAGGATGATATTTAAGCCACTTCTCCTTAGGGAGATCAACATGAGCAGCAAAAGATTCACAGAAAGAGGCTACTATCTCAGAGTCAAGTCCATATTTAGTGCTAAATTTACGGAAAACATTGGTATCCATAAAATATTTAACACAATCAAACTTAGGTGTCATACCTGACTCCTTACCTTCGTCAAGATCCCAATCTTCAGAGTTGCGTTTAATTCTTTCCAATAAATCCCATTTGAATTCAATAGTCTTCATCATAAAAGAGCCAAGATGCGATTGTTATCGGAAAGCCGAGCATAAATTTTTTGGATAATCATTTCTCTTGAGCTCATGATTGGGGCATGAATATAACATTGATTTAAGCCTCCCCCAAGCTTTAGCGATGCTTTTTCCTTTGCGAGGCCAAAAATTATATATATAATTATGATCACGATGAACAAGATGCATAGGATAAAACTTCTGATGAAATTCCTTTCAGTCGTTTGTAGTTCCATGATCCCATATCATCACATATCCTATACCATGTCAATGCATCTCCCTTCAAAGATAGGGGAAAACCTTATTCTTGATAACATCATCGGGCATACCTGCAAGCTTAAATAATACACAAACTTCATCCACATATATTAGGTGCTCATCAGGATGTAATGTTCCATCTCCT